>NC_140380.1:7045000-7052500 GCF_054491055.1 Hypomesus nipponensis | reverse complement strand
ATGATGTCCGGTGTGTTTAGACCCCTCCGCACGCCTGTCTCTGAGATTCTCGTCCGCCTTTTTTCGATCTATTTTTAGGTTTGCAGGGCTTTCAGGATAATGTAGGTCCATTTGAAACAGTGGTCTCTCTGCATTATGAAAGAGATTGACGTGCCGTGCAACTGCGTGGCTTGCCCCCGAGGGGGGTGGGGGGCGGGGGGGGGGGGGGGGGTGGAAGGCATTTTTGTTTGTTTCGAGGTGTTCTCTGTGCATCTGAGCAGAAAGAGCGACAGCGTTGCAGCTAGTGCAGCTTTACTCTCCCAGCTCAGAGCCAGCCAACTCCATTTTGTTGAAATCTGGTTCAGGGAAGTGGAATGTTTCCACCGCTCTCCGGTGTTTTTTTCTTCTTCTTTCTTTCTCCCCCCCCCCCCCACACTCTCCCCGTGGCTTAAAGCTTTGAGATTTTTTTTCTTTCTTGCCGAAGCTCTCTTCCAAAGTATATTTAGTGGCTTTGTTTGTTTGCCTTCACCTCAGTTGGTGCGCTCGCCATCGCAGCGAATAGCTCGGATGGCCCGCGAGAGGGTTTAAAAGAGGTCACCTTCTCCTGGGAGGGAGGGGAGAGGGGCGGAGGGTGGGGGGCACAGAGGGGGGGGGGGGGGGTGTGTGCTGAGTCACTGTTGAGGCTGAACACATCATGCTCAGCATCCATGCCCTCGACCACCTGAGACTGAGAGCCGGCTCCATCCACACCAGCCCGCTTTGCCCTCCCTCCCAATGAGGGTCCAGTCGGGGCCCAGGCGGGAGCTGGTGCCAACCCTCCTGCTGGGTGGTCATAGTGACAGTAGTACAATGCTTGTGTTACTGTGTCCTGACTCATGGATTTTCTTCACTCCTTCCTGATTTGTTCTCACTTGATATGTGGTACTGTGCAAACCTTTTAGTTTACATACACATTTGTTTGGTATAAGTAAAGCCAAATAAAATTACTAAACAAAAATGCTCTCGATATTGCACTTTTATATTGTCGCGCAAATACGGAAGAAAAAATTAATAAATATTTAAGGCAATATTCATGGATAAAATCTTGGCTGCCTAAGACTTGTTCACAGTATGGTCAAACATGCCCTTCACTGAGACTGTGAAAAATTTGTCAGACTAAATCAAAACAGAAAGGCGGAGAATTGCAGCGTCTATGTCTTCGTCTGCTCCAAAAGACCCATTATGATAATAGGCATAGTAGACTAGCTGGGCTTGTAATTGTTCTTTAAAAGAAATGAACGATTTTCCGGGCTGTGTGCATAATCATTTCAACCTTTCGCCCCTGACGCAGAGCTGGGGAATTGTGCTCATGTGAAGAAATGTAAATGAGACCAGTGTCGGGGAAGGAAGAAGACTTTCCCATCCAGTCGAGATGATCATCCTTAATAAACACCATCAATGGTCGATTTTTTAAGGTTTCTCCATCTACCCATCCAACCTTCAGAGATCCGATACCCTGCACAAGGGCATTTCTGTGTTTTCTCTCTCAGTAATAATACAGAAACTTGTTTTTTTGGGGCTTACCACTCAATGGTGATCACGCAGTATGGCAAGCTATCAGATAGATATCTTAATTGAAGTGTCAAAGTTTGTGTCAAGTGGCATGTCTGCGCAGTGGAAATGATTTAAGGTTCAGCACTTCATTTGGTCACAATTTTAAGACTCCTATGATCACAAGCCTTAAGCCAACCTCAGATTTCTTGAGGGAGGGCATTTCAACTCAAATGCCATGCTGAAGAATCGTGACGGCATTTTCGCAATGTAACCTAAATTGTATGAAATTCCCAAGAAAATTGCGTCAAGAAACAAGAAAGGTTATGGTGTAAAAAAAAACATATACTTGCTTGCATGCCAGTGATACGCTTTGGAATATCCGGTGGGTTTTAAAGGTATGTGAGGGCAGCGTATTGTCAACGGTCTCAGTGCCCTGGTTGACCTCCCTGCCCGCTGGCGTCTGTGGTTTTTGCCATCTGTTTACAAAGTCAACTAAAAACCTTGAACCAGCCCTCGCTCTAACTCACTTTTTGCTGTTTGCCCAGAGCCTGATAATGGCATTTAAATACGGCCTGTCCAGTACGCATGGGCAACTGTGATTAAGCAGGCAACGAGTCAGCGTGTTTTGAATGAAAGCGCACAAGGTCTTTACTTGAAATAAACAGGGTTTCACAAAACAAAGGTCAGACCCCACACAGCCATTAACAAGAAACAACAATAAGACTCCGCAACGAATTCGGAAATATCTCGGCTTATATAGCCGTCCTAATTAGTCCCAACTCAAAACAGGTGCGTCTTAGAATTCCGGTGACGCAGACTGGCGCACCGGCGCCGTGCGCTCCGTGACAGCAACTAATAATCCAAACGTAAACCCTAACCCTTATTTTGACACGTAACTATTCAAACGGACACATTACACGATGACACGTTTACAATGAGCTTATAGGCAAAGAATATGGATGCTAAAAAGACCTTGAGGGATTCATCCTTTTCCAAATCCTCCCAAATCCTTTCATACGCAGCGAACATGTTTTAAATGTCAGGCATCACCCAGCTTTTTCCTTTCACTGTGAAGCACAGTCGTATCTCATTTTCCAGCACCTCCTTTTTTTTAATTTCCTCTGCACTATCAGACCAAGACTGTGGTATGAATGTGATGTGGCGGGGGGTGGTGGATGATACAAAACCAGGCTTGTCTCTGTGTGACCTCCTTGGGGCTTTAACAGTGACAGGATCAGCCGCGGTCCTCCCAGCCCAGGGTCAGCTCTGGGTCTTATCTGGCATCGCAGTGCCATTCACACATTCACACGCCGTCTTCCCACCAGTGCACGCTAGCCTCATCCCTAGTTCCTCCTCGTCTCTGAGCAGCAGACATATGTATGTATGCCTCTGTGGACCGTGGAGGGGGTGATTCGGCCGGGGGACGGGGGGACGGACGGGGGGACGCTACCGACCTGTCTGGGTTGGAGACCCACGGCTCATCTGACCGCTTGCCGCAGTCGACTTCCAAGCGAAGGTCACTTACGTGGAGGGGTGGAGAGTGGATAGCCGAGTCCATGCCTGTGCTCTGAATTCGTTATGGGGGTTCTCGCTTGGCAGCACTTTGGTTCGCGAATCCACACAATAAGCTCCCCCTGCAACCCACCCACGCCTCCCGACTTAAGTATTAATGAACACTTAACGCGTCTGCTCCGTTTGAAATTGATCGTAACGCGCGTTTCACCTGGAACGTGACCTGACAGTTTAAGTCATAAGGTGGGATAATGCATGTCCCTGCTGCTGTGCCAACAGGTCTTATTAAAGTGAGATGCTCGCAGTGTCAGTAGGTGCTCTGTGATGAAGAAGACGTGGGGCCTGGTGGACCGTAATATGGCCGTGGTGGATAGAAACTGGAGTTCTCGAAGCCGGGCAGAGCACACAACGCACAGCAGGCGCGCACTGCACAGACCGCATCCGCATTAGCATAATCTACACTGACTGCTTCGGCATCCGTAATAATATGCGTCATTTTATTGAATCAGCGATTTTATCCCTGGCTATAAGAAGGAGGGATGGTGCTGTGGATGCCGCGTGCGACTGCCCCTGCCCATTTAGCCAAGGCGACTATCGCGTGTTGGCTGGCTCGCAGTTGTGGGGAGTTGGAATGAGGGGCCACTCCAAAACCGTTTTTTCCGTCTATTACTCACGTGTAACTACGCATTAAGAAACTGCCACCATGCATTTCTGCAACCACCGAGACTCAGAGACTTCTCTTGGATAATGGGAAAATGCTCATTTCTCATTTACTCTGCCCATCTCCACTCGGCTTTTTTTTCCCCCTCATACCGCCATTCGACGGACGTTACTATTATACTATGCAGCATATCATAATTCATTGGGTTATATGAGTGTAATTGAATGGCATTCCTATTTCGATAGGGCTATTACTTATGAAGGGTATCCCATCTGTGCAAGGCCCTTTTTCGCCACTGCATTGAATCCCCCTTTATATTTATAGCCTTTGACCTTGAGTTGACATAATGGACCAAGAATTGATCTGTGGAAAGGAAACACGTCTGGCTTGTCCCTGTGCCGTGGTACTTTCAGACGCCATTTGCTGTAAATTGGGTCTAGTTGTCAAACCTGAACCATTTCGGAGCTACATCATGACCTACATGCTGAGGAGAAATATCAGCGACACGATGCACTCCACAATTTGAATTGGAATAAATCACATTAATTCAGTCATTATCAACTGTGACAGCGGAGACATTGGAAGTTGAAATAAAAATCCCTTTCAATTAAAATGCCCTCCAAATCTTCCCTGGGTGGAAGGAATATTTTGTTGAAACAATTCATTGTGTCTCAGATCATAGAGAATTGAATCACTTGTCATACCCTCTCATGGCATTAAGCTACTTTCCCTGTTCTGTTTGTCATGCATGCAGTCCTTCTTGTTTCCACTATGAAATATGAGATGGTCAGGCCAAAGTTATGTTATATCAAAGTGATTTGTATCACAGAGCTCTGCCCTTCATTGGGTCATGTTGTAGTACAATCGATGTAACTGTGTTATTGTCACAAACTGCCATTCCACTCCATTCACTCTTGTTCTCTGTCGCCCCTCTCTCCCTCTCTCTCTCTCTCTCTCTCTCTCTCTCTCTCTCTCTCTCTCTCTCTCTCTCTCTCTCTCTCTCCCTCTATCTCTCTCTATCTCTCCCTGTCTCTCTCTCTCTCTCTCTCTCTCTCTCTCTCTCTCTCTCTCTCTCTCCCTCTCTCTCTCTCTCTCTCTCTCTCTCTCTCTCCCTCTCTCTCCCTCTATCTCTCTATCTCTCCGTCTCTCTCTCTCTCTCTCTCTCTTTCTCTCTCTCTCTCTCTCTCTCCCCCTCTATCTCTCTCTATCTCTCCCCGTCTGTCTCTCTATCTCTCTCTCTCTCTCTCTCTCTCTCTCTCTCTCTCTCTCTCTCTCTCTGTCTCTCTCTCTCTCTCTCTCTCTCTCTCTCTCTCTCTCTCTCCTCTATCTCTCTCTATCTCTCCCCGTCTCTCTCTCTCTCTCTCTCTCTCTCTCTCTCTCTGTCTCTCTCTCTCTGTCTCTCTCTCTCTCTTTCTCTGTCTCTCTCTCTCTCTCTCTGTCTCTCTGTCTCTCTCTCTCTCTCTGTCCTCTCTGCAGGATTTGCCATCCTGCAGGCCATCATGGAGTCTGCGGTGGCTAACAACTGGCAGGTGACAGCGCGCTCGGTGGGCAACATCGTGGACCCCCTGGAGTACCGGCGCATCATCGAGGAGATGGATCGCAGGCAGGAGAAGCGCTTCCTCATCGACTGCGAGGTGGGCCGGATCAACGCCATCCTTGAGCAGGTACTGGACCCCGACGGCCGGGCGACTGGTTAACTGTGACGCCGGTTTCAATCCAGGGCTTGAGAATCACGAAATCGACAAGCCCTGTGGTAGGTTGGCAACAGGAAGCGGGTGCAAAGAGGGACCTGGCCATGTGAATGGATCATCTTTTGACGATGATGGCGACGTAAATGGTGGTGAGGATGAAGGAGTATGGTTGTCGAAACGGTATCCTGTATGATGAAGTGACTGAGAACATTCTTTTTTTTCGCCCACACAGTGTCAAGTATTGCATGCTTTTAAGGAAACCTTTTAGTTGGCTGGTTCGTTCCTCCAACCCCATTAGCCCCATGCAGACAAGCTGCAGCCGATGAACCGGCTGCCCCTCACTGCTTTGTACTCATTTCTTTTCCATTACCCTGTAACATACCTAACAAGGCTGTAAGTAGGGCCAGAACCTTACTCTGGGCAGCATAATTGCCTCAGACACCACAAACAGATAGAAGGCTCTTCTAAAAGAGGGCTGCGTTGCAACACAACAGGAATTAATGAATAAAATGGTACATTTGATTAAAGTTGGTTGTTGTGTTTTTGTCTGGACGGATGAGGTCAGATACTAGGCTCGGTTTTCATGGAGGAATAAGAGCCATCGACAATTCCCTCTCTTCCCCGTTACCTAGGTGATCAGACACTGAATTACCCATTATGGGTGATTTAGATGTGTTTGTTTATGTCTGCTGTGCAGAATTTCAAAACGGGCCTCGCTTGAGTTGCTACTGTCACAAACTCCGTTCCATTTTAGAAGCTTTTTTTCGCTACACTCCGAATTATATTAAGCGTCGCTTAAACTTGAATTAATTTGAGATTTGAAAGCCAACTTGTTGATGGTAAGAATATCCCAGCTTGCACCTGCTTCTATTTTATGGCTTCTTTAGCACGGCTCATCAAGGTTTTCTAAGTTCAAATCTATTTGTCTGAGGTACTGGGCTAGTGGCAGTTCCTGACTATTTAAACGAATAGCCTATTTTCAGTCCGTGTGAGTGTGTGTGATGTGTGCGTGTTTGTGTGCGTGCAAGTAGGGCAAGTAGAGGTATTTTAGTGATACGCACGCGTTACCAGCCAAAGGGGGACAGTTTTGGTCTAGGGGACATCATTCCGGAATCGGAAAACAGTGGCTACGTATTAGCATGTAGAGTAGGCATGTGCGCTGTACCATTGCTGGCGACGCGCGTCTCACTCCCTAGTCCAGGAAATGGCCTTGGACTTCCACAAAGAAAAGTTGTGCTGGATCATAAATATTTTTAGTATCCTGTTGATCTAGTTTCCTCTTCCCCTGGGGGCGACCGTATCTGGCTGCACCAAAAGCGGACATCATCTCTCCCAGTCTCCCTCTGTCCCGGTTGTTATTGGCAGGGTCAGGGCTCAGAGGTCCTCCACAAAGGATGGATGGTTCTCTCTTTCCAAGGCGTGGCCCCAGATTGTATGTCCTGGCCCTGTTAGTCTCTGTGCTATGAGTCGACGTTCGATCCGTCTAGGTTATGTCAGTGCATGTTCCTATGAGACTAGGTTATGTCAGTGCATGTTCTATGAGTCTAGGTTATGTCAGTCTGGACTCTCTCAGTCTATGTCCTGTCAGACCCTATTTCAGTCCAGTAAGTGAGAGTGGTGCCACAGTATTGACTGTATTGACCGTCCCCTCCGTATTTGATGGAAATGAAAGGGGGGGAGGATCGTTCCAAAGCCCTCACTGACTGCCCTCTCACAGCCCCCAATGTTAGTTGAATTCAGAATGTGCGATTCAACCTTCAAAAGACGGCCAACACGTAGTGAATTCATTCTCTTTCCGTGCTTCGAAATAAAACGCGTTACAATATACCCCCCCCCCTCCCCCCCCCCCAAGGCCGTCCAATTTGAGCACCCCCGTTTCCCCACAGCGTATGAATACTTCACCCTGACGTTCGAAAAAAAAACGCGGACACACATACAACACGTTTTTCTTTTCTACCGTCATTTCCGAGTCTCTCAGCCACGGACATACAACTGAAATGTTGCTCAGCCATCTTTATCTCTTCCCCCCCCCCTTTGCTCCGAGTCCGCTGCTGTCTGTGCAAGGGCAGGAGCCGCGCAGAGCTGCGTGTTGCTGGGCTGAGCCGGGCTGTGATGCTGCAGAAC
>NC_140380.1:6942500-7040000 GCF_054491055.1 Hypomesus nipponensis | reverse complement strand
TGAAGTCCAGTGACAAAAAGTACACAATGTCCCATCGGACAGTCATTTACCTTAGACTTTCTTTACCCTTTTGTAGGTGGTGACCCTGGGGAAAAACAGCAGAGGTTACCATTACATCCTCGCCAATTTGGTGAGTCCTTTCACAGACCCTTCAGAACATCTCCATTTTCACATCTTCCGGAGACATGGAGAAAAAAACCTTTCTGCTGCGTTGCACACCGCGCCGACGGAACCGAGTTGTTCTCCAACCGCTAATGTTCTTCCTCCTTCCCCAGGGCTTTTCCAACATAAGCCTGGACAAGGTGTTCTCCGGCGGAGCCAACATCACAGGCTTCCAGATCATCAACGCTGAGAGCCCCATCGTCCAGCAGTTCCTCCAACGCTGGGAACGCCTGGACGAGAGAGAGTTCCCCGAGGCCAAGAACACACCGCTGAAGGTACCTGCCCGTGCCCAACGCTCCTATCTCCTCCAACGTTCTCTCACTCTCCTCCACTTGTCATTTGTTTCAAACTTAACCAAAGGCTCCAAAAATACCACAAGGAGTGTTACTCGGAACTAAACTACGCCAGATAATCACTCGAAAGAAAAACATTTGCCTTCAAAAGCTCTTGTAGGCTGTCAGAGGAAAACTCGAGTTACTGCTTGTCAGCTGGTCGCCAAGGCAGCCAGGCATGTTTCCCTTTGAAACGATGTGCTGTCTGTATATCAGACGACAGCCGTCTGAAAGTACTTTCTTTACGGCTTCAGCCTTGGGGCTGAGCGGCGTCCTTTTATTCTCCCCGCTGTCACCGTCCGCGGCGAGCCGCCAACCGCCTCGGGCGCGTCCGCCTCAGAACTAGTCGCCGAACAGGTGTCATCTGCCGCCCCCCCCCCCCCCCCCCCCCCCCGGTCGCCGTGGTGTCCTCACGGGGCCGGTCCGGTTTGCGTTGTGTTTTTCGCAGTACACGTCGGCGCTGACCCACGATGCAATCCTGGTGATCGTGGAGGCGTTCCGCTACCTGCGGCGCCAGCGGGTGGACGTGTCGCGGAGGGGGAGCGCCGGGGACTGCCTGGCCAACCCCGCCGTGCCGTGGAGCCAGGGCATCGACATTGAGAGAGCGCTCAAAATGGTAGGAGGGGTCCCCCGACCGCAGAGACACGGAGCACTGCAGTAGGGTTGGCCTGCCCGCCTCACTTTGTGTGTCATTCATATTTTCGGATGGTTTAACTGCTTTGTATGCTTGATTGTATCTTCATCACCAAAGTGAACGTGAGGGGGTATCTTGGTGTGGAGGTTATTAGGGTTGTCTGTGTTGATGCGTGGCAGGTCCAGGTTCAAGGTATGACCGGAAACATCCAGTTTGACCCGTTTGGGCGGAGATCGAACTACACCATCGACGTGTACGAGATGAAGTTGGGGGGAGCGAAAAAGGTAAGGTGAACAGACAGCTCGGTGCGGTAGCAGTAAAATGTTATCAACATCTTTAATAATGATGTGTTCAAATCTTCGGTGAAGTATGTAGGTCACCTTTATATCCCAGTCGATTTGACATCCAACTGTCTTTTTCGATCATCCAGTGTGTTCTCTCCACCTGTCAAACGTAAACAGAAACATTCAAACGATTTCAAAGCGTTAAACCCTCAAAAGGGAGCCTCTTTTGTTCCGCATATCGCACAGTATCCCAAGCAGGTGTGTGTTGAGCAGAAGCACAGAGCTTTTATTGGCGAGAGCGGACAGCGTAACAGCTTTCACCTGTGCCGGCTCCTACAGTATTAATTGAGCTCCTGACTCCAGCCTCTGACCCGGGCTGGTGTGTTCTCTTTGTGCTCGGTCATAACTGGGCCAGGGCGGCCGGGGGAGGCACAGTCCAAGGCTGTCAGCAGTGATGGATTGGCCAATAAAGCCACACAGCGACGCACACAGCGACGCACACACACACACACAGACAAAAACTCACACAGCGACACACACACAGACAGACGCATGCACGCAGGCACACACACACACAAAGGTACGCACAGAGACACACAGAGACAAGGACGCGAACGCACACACGCAAGCAGACACATACACACACACACACACACAGACACACACACACACACGTACAGTACACGTGCTCTCAGTGGCCAACACTGGGCCCGTCAGAACGGTAGGTCACCAACACTGGACACTGATTGGGTGCCCTCTAAAGTCTGGCACCAGAAGGAGGTGTCCCCATACTGTCTACCCTAACCTGCCCTCACGGACAACAGCAATACTGAGGTACGAACACACTGGGAGAATATCTGAACTGATAGAGACAAGACTACTAAGAGACAGAGAGTGCACTTTGCAGGTCTTAAGGAATTAGAAGATACATCGTTGAACTGAACAGGACAGAGTGGAAATAAAAGCAGAAATGACGTTTTAACTGCTGACATTTTGGAAATCTCAGCAGTTAAATGTGGATAGGTTTAAACACACACGCTGGCACAGACAAAACATATTTAGTGGTAGCACAACTTCGGCCCAGTCTGTAAACTAGATGACGAGAAGTCCTTGTGGCTTGAAAGCCTCAAGGCTGAATAAGCTGTATTTAGTCCGTCTATTTTGCCGGTATTAATATTGCCTGCATGCAGACGTTTCACTGCTTCCTAGTTATGTAAGGAACAGTGCCTCTGCAGTGAAGCCACAGGGCAAAGAGGGAGATTAGCTGGGAGTTGAATGCTCTTCTCTCCCTGCTGTAAGTTTAGCTAGGGTTAGAGCTTCATATCCAAATACCAAGCCAGTACAGGCTTGTTATTTCACACACACACATCACACAGTCCCACAGTTCTTATAATGCCATGCTAGAACCTTCCAACGTAACTTGGAGGGTTCTAGAGAGCTACTGGCTAAACGTTTTTTTCGGCTGCTTGTTTTCTTGTGATAACAATGATCTTTTTTATGTCCCTTTCAGATCGGGTACTGGAATGAATACGAGAAATTTGTATATATTATGGATCAGCAGGTCACCAACGAGACTGCTTCTGTGGAAAACCGAACGATTGTGGTCACTACTATCATGGTACACTTTCCAAGCAGATTTTCAATGTTCCACCTAAAAAAAGAATTCTGCCAGTCAAGGTCAAGGTGTCCGTTGTTACATTCGGTCCTAGGAGGGCAGAACTATTTTATTTTGTGTTGCTTTCCATCCACTCACTACATGTTGAAACAGTCGATTCACCAAGAGTGTTTCAACTGTATCCGTGTGGGTGACAAAGCATTTTAATTTATCATCTTACGGTGGCCTGTTGTAGCAGTGACATCACAATAACGGCTTTGTTAATGGTAATGATAGAGACTAGACTTCATCTTATACACATTCAGTGCATAACGTAGAACGTAAGTAAAAAACAGTTTCTTACTCGTGAAGTAAATGTTCAATGACATCTGGGAGAGACACACAAACGGGAAAGATAAATTGTTTTCTTTGCCCGAGATGCAAGATCACCAACATTTGAGAAGGATGGAAATAACCCGAGGCTCTTAGATTTGAGATTTGATAACCTAATCAAATCTTTCTGGAATCCTCTATTATCAGTTCTGTACTGAAGTATAACCACTCATCCAGGCTTCCTTTAATCTCCACCCTTCGAGCTTGGCTCAGACTAGGGGCAAGGGTTAGGGCTAGACAGACAGGCTAGTGTTAGCCACCAGAGTCAGGGATGTAGCCATTTAAGGATTTAGACAAAGCGAGGTTGTTCAAGTAAGGTTACTTAGCTCACATTGGTCATTTTTAAATGTAAAATAAGGTACGCCTTATCTTACATTTAAAACCATGGCCTTCTTTCTGACTCTGCCTATTATGTGCTCATCTTAGGCAAAATCAGAATACGAAAGTCTGACATTTTCATCCTGATGTCTTGAGTAGCATGTCATATTCATACTCATTAGATAGCATCACCGTACCTGATTAGACACAAGGAGTTCAGGAAAGCGCTAGGAGACCGTAGCAATTACCATAGTCATTCATGGTCGTGCATTTTATAGTCTTTTCACATTTGAAATGATCATCTCATTAGATGTTGTCATTCGCTGTTTACGACTTGTCTGTGGAAGCCTTCCCTGTCAGCACAGGGGGTTGTCGAGATACTATCAGAACAGAAAATGATCGACCAGCGCTTTACCCGGGTGTGGTCCATCATACTTGTGCCGTCGCCCGGGCTGTTATTGAACTTGGAAGAGACATCTCGGAATTCTGGAGACGAGGGCCCCAAAAAAGGGGCCGTAACCTCCATTTCTATGTCGTCCGACACTTTCCTGTATCTGTCTGTCAGATCGGCAGTCAACGGATGTCACGTTGTAGGGGGGGCCGTATTAGATGGGGTTGAGAGGAGATGACAAGCTCCTTGGTTCCCGTGCTGTCATTGACATTTACTTGATGAAGGGGAACATGTCCCGCCCCCCGCCCCCCCCCCCCCCAGGCAACCTGCCCCCCTTGCCCCCCACAATGCCGATGCAGAGCAAATGCAACCTCCACCCAGACCCCCGTAGCCTCTGCCATCCGACGGGGGTTAGCATGAGGGAATCCTGCTACTTCAACACCCCCTACCCCCCCCTTTGTACACCTGCTTTCGGCCCCGTCCGGCCCGTGCCGGGTTCAGCAGGCCCAGGCCTCGGGCTGTGGCCCCCACGCTGCCATTAGAGGCTTGTTGCGTTTGGCTGTGGATCGGGTCAGCAGCGGCCTTGACATGCCCGCCCCTCGCCCGCGTGGCGCTTCTTTCTTTTCTTTTTTGTTGCCCCAAGCGCTTCTGTTTGTGTTCTCGGTCTGTGTGACTTTTCCCTCGTCTGTCTGTCTGTCTGTCTGTGTCTGTCTGTCCGTCTGACTGTCTGACTGTCTGTCTGTCTGTCTGTCTGTCCGTCTGTCTGCATGCCTCTGTGTGCATGCCAGCAGTCACGGCCTCGTGCGGGCTGAAGGAGGTCTGGGCCGGGAGCAGACGTGTACGAGCTCAACCATAAACCTCGACCTGTGTTTAATTAACAGGAAGCTCCCTACGTGATGTACAAGAGAAACCATTTGCAGATGGAGGGGAATGAGAGATATGAAGGCTACTGTGTTGATTTAGCTTCCGAAATAGCGAAACATGTGGGGATAAGATACAAACTGTCGATAGTGACGGACGGAAAGTACGGCGCCAGAGACCCAGAAACAAAGACGTGGAACGGGATGGTGGGGGAACTGGTCTACGGGGTGAGTGTCTCTCCTGATGTTAACACGGAACCCACATGGGGAACATCGACTGCCAGTAAATTATGTAGCATCCATCCGTCAAGAAAACTCATACAGCAGATACAAATGTGTCATGTTATTATGTTTTTCCAAGTAGAGCTTACCAAGTAATACTCATTTTATGTCGCCCATACATCATGCTAAGGTTACTGACTGAGTGTGGCAGGTTATGAATCACGACATGTCTTGTCAGGGGGGTGTTCTTCCTGCATCAAACACCGACTGCAAAACGGTTAATGTTTCATAAAGGAACAATGACAGCAGCCTCGGAGCTGAAAAAAAAAAGAAAAACATCTGCTTGTCAGTTTGAATTCAAGCCATGCTTTGATTGCATCTTAATTTAACATGAAAGAACACATTGCCGTCATAATGATCATTTTGCAGAATGCTCTGCCAAAGTGCAGCCCTGCCTCTTGTCGGAGCGTAGAAAGAGTGAACGATGATCCTCCGTTGTAATTGAGAAGCCCTGAGACACCTCATTGCATCAACAATAAACACGAAGGACCCTTCATTTACCATTCATATGTAAATGAGGACGTGATGTATAGAAGGTGGAGTGGCTACAGGCCGTGTTTGGCAGAGAGACCCCTACCCAGCCCTAACTAAGGTCGTCCCAAGTCGTTGTATGCAATTTACATAGTAATAAGTCACTGGGATCCAGCTATCCATTTTAAACCTAGGACACTATCGCATGAACATTTATTACCTTGGTGAGATATTATGCGTAAGGGCTGCAGAGCTTTGAGGTGAATCTAATATACCTGCTGCTGAATATAAAAAGCAGATTCCTATTAGATTCCCCGTATTTTCAAGGGCTGTTTGGATAAGCTTTTCAACTTCTTTCTCCACACTGTAGACCGGGAATGAGTAATGTGCTTGGTGGATTAAAGGCAAAGACAGTCACCGCTGACGCTAACTCATATTGACCCATTTTAAGCTGGCAGGTTCTCGCTCACTTGACACATTCTTCTAATCCATGATCATTTTTCATAGTGTCCCCCATTCAAACTTCTTTTTTCTTTCAAAAATACATTATTGCCAAACGAAACGTTCAAAATTGCCTCATGACCAGATTTCTCTCTCTAGAGACAATCAAATCCACTTTGTTTTGGGTGGGTCATGCCGTGGTTTCAGGGGATTTTAGATAACGCACTGATAGCACATAGTATGTGTCTCATGTCTTTTTTCCTCTGGAGAACTAACCCCGTGCTGTGCCTGTTCTCATTTTTCCAGAGAGCCGATATAGCCGTCGCACCGCTTACTATTACGTTGGTACGGGAGGAAGTGATAGACTTCTCTAAGCCTTTTATGAGCCTGGGGATCTCCATTATGATAAAGAAGCCTCAGAAATCCAAGCCTGGCGTGTTCTCCTTCCTGGACCCGCTGGCCTATGAGATCTGGATGTGTATAGTGTTTGCTTATATCGGCGTGAGCGTCGTGCTCTTCCTGGTCAGTCGTTTCAGCCCGTACGAGTGGCACCTGGACGAGAACGATGAAGCCAAAGACCCCCAGACTCCTCCGGACCCGCCGAACGACTTTGGGATTTTTAATAGCCTGTGGTTCTCACTCGGCGCCTTCATGCAGCAAGGATGCGATATCTCGCCAAGGTTGGTTCTCGTGTCACTTCCTGTTCCGTCAACCGTCATAGGTCATCTTCATCTTTCATCCTCTGCATTTTTATGGTCGTGTGACGTCTCCATAACGCCATGGTGCATATATGTTATTTTGGGGGATCTGGTTGTGCTTTTTGGGTTTTTTTGCCCCTCCACTCACCCTCGCCTCCATCCTCCATCCTCCACCCTCCCTCATCCACCTTTCTTCTCTCCTCCCCTGCAAGCCCACCATCACACCCTCCGCTCTCAGTCCGATCTCCTGGCTGCATGCTAGCAGTGGCGCATTGCATCCACAAAATAACTTATATTCACCATGCCGGGGACTGTAAAATGCACAGGGTCATTACAGCCGTGAGTAGCTGCCTGCATTTCTCATGACTCTTGGAGGGCTACCGTGTTTTTGCTGCATGTCCCATTTTACGGTCATCAGCCTGGTGCATGTAATGTATTTAAAGTGGCGGCCATTTTGAAAAGCATTTGCACTCTGATGAAGCGCTTTGTGTGTCCTCATTCGGCCCCCCATCACGATTCCTGTTGCTGAGAAAAGAAAAAGTCACGCCCCCTCTTCCCTCCCTTCCATCCAGTCATTAAGTCCATCTCTTCACTCCACATTGTCGCTGGTGTTCTTAGTTCCTCCCCTGGGCCGGGGGGGGGGGGGGGGGGCGTCGTTGTTTAGGCTGGCCGTCCGGCTCCTGTTTTCTGGCACCGGTGGGGATTTGTAGAGCAGCATTGAAGATCAATGGGAGAACGTTCCGGAAGATGTCGATCAGAGAGAGAGGGGGGGATAAGTCCCGTGTCCCGTGAGCGCAGGATAAAGGCCGTTAATTATCGCACGGAGATCAGCACTTAGAAACATGGATCAGCTCGATGTTTATCTCACGTCGTCGATGCTCCGCTCTCGGCTCTCAAGCCCATGGCAGATTTGACAGAAATGATCTTTGTTTACCTATTGGAGTCCAATTTGCTAGGTGCAGTGTTCATTTTCACTCGGTAGATAGCCTGAGGACTTTGGAGGGATGGAAGACTACCAGTGGAAGGTGGTGACCTCATTTTCACCCTGTCCAGAGGCAGACTAAGCTGTGTTGGCTTTGAGTTGTGGCTCGTTTCTTGGGCTGTGCGCCCAGTCCTCCTCTGTGCAGGTACACAACCGTACAGCTGCAAAGCTGAGGGAAAGCTCTTCCTTGTGTCACCCTGTCAGAAGAATGTTAACTACACGACCAGGTATGTGAGGGATATTTGCCGTGAATCCAAGATCATTCCGGCCCCCCAAGGCATTTCATTCAAAGGGGGGGGGGACGGGGGACGGACGCGTGATCCGCGGACGAGCGGAGCCCCAGAGAGCTGTGAAAGACGAGGAGGCGGGGGCTTCTCGTTGCCCCGGGGGGGGGGGGGGGGCGGGCGGGAGTGGACCCCCCATCCTTCATCGTCCCCGGGGTTGGACATCCCGCTCTCACGTCTCTCCGCTCTCCCGCCCGCCTTTCTCTCCTCAGGTCGTTGTCGGGGCGTATCGTCGGGGGCGTGTGGTGGTTCTTCACCCTCATCATCATCTCCTCCTACACGGCTAACCTGGCAGCCTTCCTGACGGTGGAGAGGATGGTGTCTCCCATCGAGAGCGCCGAGGACCTGGCCAAGCAGACGGAGATCGCCTACGGCACTCTGGACTCAGGCTCCACCAAGGAGTTCTTTAGGGTGAGAACAAGAAAGGAAGCTTAACCACTGAAGCGTGCCACCACCGCACACGCTTCCTCAGGATAATAGCCCAGATCTTTAAGAGGGGTCCTGCACCTGTCTGAGTGTGAATTTGCCAGAGAATGTCGCCGCCACGCAATTAACAAACGGCTTATCAAAAGTTAACATCTGTGAAAGAGATTCCCCACAGGGTGCAAAGCCTCTGTAGTCACCGCTTCAATCACTGATTTTTCAAACCAAAACATCAAAAATGGAACAAACTGAATAATTAACCACTGTAGTTACTGTACGAAGTGTGCATGTACAGTTAGAGAGAAGACATAACAGCTTGCCCCATCCAATGGATGTGCACGTTCATGATTTGTTTGACAGGCTGACAGGCCGCGGTTTGTCACAGGTCGGTCTACCGAGATAATTGACAGGTGTTTAGGGACTTCATAATGAGTGACCCAGTTCCCGCCTAGCCGCCTGAAAGCTGGAAATGTCACAACTCAGCAGTCATCCTCGAGAACTTTTAATTAAAACCGGGGAGAGGAGTGACGGGAAAAAAGGCCTCAGATTAATAGAGGCTAGATACGTTTTAAATACGTTCTTCAGGAAAGATGTGCTGGTTAATTAGAGTCACGTAGCCAGAGGCCAATGGAAATCATCTGTGATGCAGGCTGGTGATTCCTCAAACGCTCACCTTCAGCGTGTCTGGATCCTCACAGGATTTACATCTAGCACTCATGCCAGTCTCCCAGTTCCTGCCTCTTGGCTTTGTTGTCAAAGCATTTCAGGAATGATATTCTGGATAAACTGCGCATAAAGCGGATAAACTGACACTGAATCGCGTTCTTTCATGTTCGTTGAGCTTAATCTATTTCGTGGGGTCGGCGAACGTGGAGGAACGGGAACTCTTCGGTCTCGTTTCAACGGGGAGTTTGTTGATATATCTTCCTCCGCCGTGGCCTGGTCTTCTCCGCCTGTCTCAACGGGAGCTGCAGCTTCTCTGGTTCAATAGGTTGAATTTTAATGGAGTTCTCTCTGTCTTTTGTATAATTGGCCAAAGGAGGATCCAAGAGTGAGGGCGGGCCTCCACGCATGCAGACCGACTGCAAATGATTTATCTGTCTGCTCATCCCTGTTGTGGATTGCCAGCGGAGTGGACACAAGCCAATGGCTTGTGAAGCGTTGCCAGGATGGCTTGATATATGGACAGACAGCTGGGGGGTGTTTGAGCCGCAGCGTGGGAGCTGGTTGGTCGCATTCAGATGGGTGGGACAAAAACCAGGAAGTTGTGACATCCTACCTATGAATAGGGGCTGACCTTTGTCTTCGGAGGGGTAGCTTGTTCTGAACGCCGTCGTTCTTCGCAGACGCATAGTTCCGTGAGGGGTTCAGCCGTGCATAAACAATCATTGAAATGTTGGTGGACTGCAGATTGAAGTCAAACCCAGCCACGCAGCCATAAACAAATGCAACATAGTAATTGGAATAGGCATAACATTGAAGGCTGAGCTTCAGAGTCCTTTTAGCCGAAATGTGATTGCTGACAACCAGTAATGCTGACAGAGAAGCATGCATTTCATAAGAGCCAGAAATTACACACTGTTTACACAGTATGGTCAAGCTTGTCACGGAGTATTATCATCATTTAGGATAATTTACGCTAGCAGTCCCTTCGACATATACTGTGCAGATGTCAAGCTTGATTCAATCACGGGGTCTGAATCCATTACAGAGCCAGCTTCTGTTCAATTCTTTATGAAGCTACCCATCGAGTTCTTGCTCTTCAATTCGGGTGAGATATTTGTACATTTCTCTCTACATTTTTGTATATCGGATGTGGCGCAGCCCTCTATCGATACACGAGATCGCTTGTCTGAATTTGCCTTAAGTGACAACAAAGAGGGCCCTCACAGGTGTCCCGCGTTGACATTTAGAGCACCTTCTGTGACATTTACTGGCGTCGCTGGGTGCAGTCCTCCATGTCACCTCCATTGTGTAAATGACCTCCCTCCTCTGACCTTCGCTGGAAGCCGGGGCAGCTCCTCTCTCAGCCGGCTGGGTACCTTCCACAGACCTGCGTCCAGGGCTCCCTTACAAAAGATACCCCTTTTTTCCCCTCAAAGGCAGAGGAATAGATTTGATCTCCCTTCACTGGAGAGACACATGAGTGGGAGCTGAAAGCCGGATGGTGGCGCCGTTTCCCCCCCCCCCCCCCCCTTTCTCACAGAACACCTGCCCTTGATCGATACACGCACGCATAAGGCTTCAACATCTGCTGGTGCGTAAGATACAACAGCTTCCGTCGACATTTCCCACTGAGCCATGACACCCCCTTGATGGCTTCCCATATGGCGTCTCCCAGAACCGTTGATGTGAGTGTGTGATGCAGGGGGTAAAACACACCTCTCTTGAGGAGGAGGAGGGCCGGTCTGTGTGAGGGAGAAGGGGATGGGGTGTGTGTGTACGTGTGTGTGTTTACGTGAGAGAAACAGTGTGATTGAGTAAAGCTGCTGTCTGGGAAGTCAGGTGGCTAAGCGGGTAGTGCATGGGGCCAGTAACCTGAAGGTTGCCAGTTCGATTCCCGGCTGCTGCACGTGTCCTTGGGCAAGGCACTTCACCCTACTTGCCTCGGGGGGAATGTTCCTGTACTTACCGTAAGTCGCTCTGGATAAGAGCGTCTGCTAAATGTAAAATGTCTGCAAGCCAGTACATTGTGTTTACTGTGAGAGCAGACCTAACTGTCACTCCATGTGATGTGACAATGTCTCTTACCTTTCTGAACATGAACAGGGAGTCTTTTGGTGGGGCGAGCCAACACAGGAGCAGATGGCATATATGCATATCACAGAACAATGTTTTGACTGCAGAGTCTGCCATTTTTCTCCTGTTCAATATTTAATTTGTTTGCCCCACGCTCTCATTTATTTCGGTCTCCCTTATCGGGGCGCATCAAAGAGATGTGTCCTCTGGGCGTCCGACGCGGCCACAAGCCTGATCCAGTCGAAGTGCTCACCAGGTTCAGGTCTAACGATTTGCATTTCCCAACCGAACTCGACAGAATATGCAGGCGAGCTGAGCAAGAGCTTCGGCCCAATCGAGACAGACGAGCAGTCAACAGCGCTCTGGGCCGTTGGGCTTACCTAAACGATTAGCATCACAGATCAACCGAGCGGCGTCGTCTCCTCCGACTCGTCGCTCTTTGACCTCGTTGAACGATTGCGAGGGGTTAAAGCGGCGAGCCTGAGCCCACGTAGTCGCGAGGACTAGGGGAGTCAGATGGCCGAGCGGTGAGGGAGTCGGACTAGTAATCTGAAGGTTGCCAGATTGATTCCTGGCCGTGCCAAATGACGTTGTGTCCTTGGGCAAGGCCATTCACCCTACTTGCCTCGGGGGGAATGTCCCTGCACTTACTGTAAGTCGCTCTGGATAAGAGCGTCTGCTCAATGACTAAATGTAAATGTAGTCGTGCCCCGCCACCTTCTGGGACACACTCGAGAGCGCTGGAACTTTCTGGAACTTTCTGGAACTCCCACAGGCTCTGAAGACTGTCGGAGAGCACATCCGAAATGGCGCTTACGGCACAATCGATACGAATTAGGGATGCTCAATGCTAATTTTGCCCTTTATGTCTGTGTGTGTGTGAGAGAGTGAGAGACAGAAAGAGAGTCAGAGAGTGCCTGTGCAATTCCTACGATATGGCAAACCCTAACCCTTCAACAGCCAACAGTTGGCCCATTACTGCGATGACAGTCCTTGTCAGATCTGTCCGTCTTCATGATCATACCTGGCCTGAAGTTAGAGTTCCCATTTAAGAACTCAGACGCTCGATTCAAACTGTCAATTTACAGTATAGTTTACGTTTCAACTAGAATTCGATATCTTATTCGAACGATTTCTATTCATATTCACTCTACTTTTTTCCACGAGTGAAAACACTTCCTAACCGGCAAGTTTTCTCCGAGGCAGTTCTTTCCCCCCACTGGCTCGGCAGAAGGTCACATTAACCTACTTTAATGCGGCGTCCATGTGTGTCCTTCTATTGTAGACTGCCGTGTTCTCGGGCTCCCCGGAGACCAGCAGTCAGCCACTCAGTGGCCAAATATAGCTGCTCAGCGTGAGTCAGGGCAGGGCTGTGCGCAGCACGTCATTTAGCTCCTCCAGGTGGCAACCTAACGATCCGTGCAGGTGGGGCCCGAACCCTGCCAAGGTCAAAGAGCATGCTGACTCTTCCTGTTGACCTCGGAGGTGGGAGGCGATGTCGAGAGGAAGCAGGTGGCCGCGCTCGTTCGAGGGGGGGACGGGGGTGAGGGGAGACGCTGATGAGATACACGCGCCCCTCGGTTTGTTTGAAGTGAGTTGGCAGTTTGTCAGACCTCAGGCTCTCGATCGTGATTGGCTCCTGGCCCACTGTGTCACATCCCGTCCTCTGAATTCTGGAAGGACTTATGGATACTTTGGTCCCCCTTGTGTGTGTCTGTGTGTGAGGGGGGGAGGGGGGGGGCGTGTGTAAATGCTGTACATTTGTCGGACGGCACAACTGATTCATTCTTGTTTTCTCTCTTTCTCTCTCCCCCCCAAACGCAGCGCTCCAAAATAGCGGTTTATGAAAAAATGTGGTCATACATGAAATCGGCCGAACCGTCTGTGTTCGCCAAGACAACTCCAGACGGGGTTGCCCGGGTACGAAAGTCGAAGGGCAAGTTCGCCTTTCTTCTCGAATCCACTATGAACGAATACATTGAGCAGCGGAAGCCATGCGACACCATGAAAGTGGGCGGCAACCTCGATTCTAAGGGCTACGGTGTAGCCACACCAAAAGGCTCTGCATTAAGGTGGGTGGGATAATATAACAATGTCCTCCTTGTTGTTATAGTATTCCACCTACCCTGATGTCTCTGTTGTCTTTCCTTCCTTACTCCTCAACCTTTTCTTTTCGTTTTTTTTTTTTTGAGGTCCATCCAGACGTTAACGGTATTATGAGTTCCTTTTAACCTAGCCTAGACCTAAAATGCCATTTTTATATTCTGTCACGTCGATACGGTTTGTTTCTCTATGTGTTTTTCTTCTTTTCTCCAACCCCCCCCCCCTCTCTCTCTCTTCTTGCTCTGGGTACAATAGTCATATTTACTTAATCCATCTGTTTGTTGATGTGCCCCCCTCTCTCTCCCCCTCCTCATCCCCTTCCCACCCCATCCTTGTTTGTGTTCCTGTTTTCCCCTTGATATTTCCCTCCCTTCTGTCCTCCGTGGTGACCCTCTGGCAGTTTTGCATTTGCTTCCTTATTTAACAGTTCAATGTGTTTCCTGACTTAAACTCGCTAAAAGCTGCACTGTCACTTGTGGTGAATGTTAACGTGCATGCCCTGTGTTGTCGTCTACTCTATTCTCAGTGACAAAACTGTCCCCATCCCCGCACACTTTAGTTCGTAGCAATGTAACCCCTCCATGCCACCTCTCTAATATTTTACACTTTCTTTGCTGTAAAACGCTTCTTACCTCTCCACATCGGTGAAATTCTTTGACCAATTTGTCCTTTTCGTGCTCCCCCCTTTTTTATAAACCATTGATATGATTATGACTTATTACTGCTATTGCTAATATTCTACGTATTAGATTTCTCACGGACCTGTTAATTTTCTTACAAGTCATGTTTTATCGTTTCAAGAAATGCTGTTAACCTGGCAGTGTTAAAACTGAATGAGCAAGGCCTCTTGGACAAATTGAAAAACAAATGGTGGTACGACAAGGGAGAGTGCGGCAGCGGGGGAGGTGACTCCAAGGTCAGCCTCAATGTCACCAAAGTCGGGTATCGTAGAGTAGAGTAATCGGCAATGCTGTCATCACTGTAACCTACAGTGTTTGGGCCACAACCGCAGCCCCAATACTGCTCCCCCCCCCCCCTAAAGAAAAACAAAACAAAAAAAGTAGCCTTTTTCTATTGGATCATGCAACTGAGATCTAACTCGGAACCCTTTACTTGGCTAATGGAGGAGAAATACCAGTTCGTTTTGAAGTATTCAGACTGGGGCTAACTGGAAGGGTAGGAATGAGAGCAGAGAAGCTGGCTGTGTCAACCAGTATGACCACACCTGTGGTAGACGACTAAGTAGGGCCCTTATGTTGCCTAGGCGATAGGGTTTAGCGATTTGACCTGTGGATGTAAAAAGCCGATCGCCCATTCCTCTGTTTTTAATATCCACAGGGCAATGTGTTGGAATGAAATGTTAAGGTTCTGCTTAATGAAATTTGATAGATATGAGATAGATGTAGATATTAGTGCATTTCCCTTGCAATAACGCCAGCAGGAATGATGGCTGGCCCAATCTCGTAATACATTTTAAGGAATCATTTATTTAAATTCCTTTTGAATATAAAGCACTAAGCTGTTAAGTAGCACTCTCTAAGTTGCCACTAACCTTGGGTGCAGGGCAGGCGAGGCGAACAGCGTAGTCTTGAGGGGACTAAGCATTCCAGGCAAACGTGAGAATTCTAATGACAAAGTGATCTAAACGGTCCAAACTTTTGTCTGTCGTACAACATCTTCTCATTTTTGTAAAAAAAAAAAAAAAGTAAAAAAGGTTTCAGCTTGTCACCCCGACAGATTCCTTTGGCTGGTCTCAGTCCAAGGCCACTCAAAGTCTCTCCACGGCCGGAACCCCTGACCAATGACACGCAAGAGGAGGCTGGGGAACACCGACCCGACCTTGTGTGGCCGTGCGAGGGCACGGCGAGATCAGCCTCTGTCTCACGCGACTCCTCTGCTTGCATCGTGAACGCAGCGCACTCGGGCACATTGCGAGGGACGTGGCGGGCTCGCTTTGATGTTGCTGACTCTAGTCATTCATTCCCGAGAGTAAGCGGGATATGGATACTACCTGCAGAGCAACACAAAGAAGCCGTCCCTTCCCACTAGCGATGTGTCTCGACGCCTTGGTACAGAGAGTTATGGTATCACACCTGACTGCCACATTTCTTGTTTGTTGTTTTGTTCGCAAAAAATGCATGTGTTGGTAATTTAACCGCGTGCTTCAAATATATTGTATGTAATAACCACTGAGCGAAGAAATTTCAACTAGGCTGAACACGGATCACCTAAATGTCAGCAAACACAATTTAATCGGATGCTTTAAGTAGGCTAGTATAGAACAAACATTCAGGTTTATTAAATCAGTTTTTATGGGATTTTGCTGATTAGTATTTGGTATAAATATGTGTGTATGTAGAATTGGTTTGAGAATTGGTTCATTATTTATACCTTTAATCATGTTTTTAAGTGCGTCATGTTTCCTCTGTATATTACAGTGCCTCAGTGTTGTTGCTGTGGGTTACAGGTTTAATATTATGCATGACTTGTTCATATTGTGGGTGTTATTCATTGTTTGTCTCTGTTTTATAGCTTTATCTCCAAGACATATCAAGTTCACAATTCATCTAAACTAACCCACCTGTGAACCGAGGAGACAGCAGATTGACTTCCCCTCACTAACTCCCTAGAAATTGAAACTGGCCGACTGGAACTGCACTATAGTAGTTGTATGCACTTTATCGACTTTATCGAAGTGGAAATAGTGGAAATATATACAAATGACATTCAGGTATCATCAGATCTGAATCACTCAGGGCTGGTATTTAATACTGACCACGTTTCCACTCCAGACTATGATAAGCTCTCAAGGGAATCGAAAAGGTTTTCTTTTCCACTCTGCCCCTTAAGTAGTTGGCCCAGATAAATATTAGGATGACCCCAGCATGTCTCCCTGCCAACAGCGACCCGCACAAGGTCACAGCCATCTGAGAGGCATGCGCGGCCACCCAACAGCTCACGTCACATCACGTCAAACACTCTGCTTAGTGGCCTGACACCCAGGGCACAGTCCTCCCCCATCACCCAGACAGCGCGGCCCACCGTTGCTCAATGACGTCTGCTAATAGCCGGCCTGTGAGGTTGGCCACGGCCTTGTGAGACACCTGACCCTAGTGAGCAACCAGATACGCAGAAGTTCTGTGCGACGGAAGACATCTTCTCACGTACTCCTTTGTGTTTTATCGGAGTGACTTTGTGGAATTCACACATGCATGTCCTTATTTCGATAAGCCCTGTGTGATACAATGAGATACTAGAATATGCAGTATCGTTATGTCGTAAGAAACGAGTTAGACTCCTTCCTGTCGGGGAATGGAGTGAGAAAAAGATAGCCTCAGATTATTGCTTTTCCTTAGTCACTAGGATTTTTTTTATCACTGGAGGGCACAGTGTCCTTTACACTATCAGCCAGCCTGTGTCTCTTGTCTGTCTACATTATGGTCTGTCTTGGGAGAGTAGTGTCCATTCAGAGGCCAGGTTAACCTTTATCTAACATCCCATGGGTCTTGGCTACCATTCTCATAACAACATCCCATTATTCAGGAGCATTATCTGGCCAAAGCTGCTGATATTAACTTAATTGTTAAGTTCTGAAAGCATCTTTTGCAAAACGTGTTTGATATATTTTTGTCAACTTTCAGAAGCTAGAGCGATGATATGCTCTCCTCCTCTCTCTAAATTTAAGCGATTATATTCTCTTTGAAAGAGTGCAGTGGTGAATACAATATATTTCAAGAAGTTAAAGAACACAGGCATTTTTTTGAAAGAAAGTAAACACAGAAATCTAGCAGTCACGTAGATAGCATGATGTCTTACAAACCAATAGCCCCCACAGTATAATTTGTAAACAGTTTGAGCGGGAAGAAATTCTATCTAGCTACAAATTTGCTCTTAATCCATCAGACCTACCTGTCACCACAGGGCAGGTAGAAATGGAAAAAGAGCAACTCTCTGACACCGATACTGTTTCACAGCAATACAGATATAACAGTATTTGGGCCAGACACAAGCTCTTCCAAATTAAACGTCTTCGCTCCTACACATTCTTTTGTAGCTATTCCTTTTGGGCCTGCTTTGTGGATGCAAAAATTGGTGTTTTTGTGAGACATTGGCTACCCTCAGCTAGAACAAAATCGGGACTGCTGGTTTTTGTCTATCTGTTAGTCAAGAAAGGGTTCCTGTTAGATCCACTCTGCTAAACATTTGGTACAAAAGCTACATGTGCTTCTGAGATTGCACCTTTTCTGTTCATCATTAACCATGATTGTACAGTAGCTATTTATTGTGCTAGTTCTAATTTTGTCTACTTTGAACAGTGTGCCGATTACTCAAAGCGATATAGGTGGGGTCTGGCACTGTAGGGGTAGACTTGGTGTATGAAAGGTAACAGCTAGTATTTGCCTGCTCCCTGTGATGTTCTGGCCAGGACCCTGCTCTATCGCTTTGTAAAGTATAAAGTAGTTAAACTATTTTGAATAACATAAAATAACATAATATAATGTTATTTATGTTATTTCCCACGTGAAGAACTCCTGTAAACCTTGCAGTATTGAAACTCAGTGAACAAGGCATCTTAGACAAGCTGAAAAACAAATGGTGGTACGATAAGGGTGAATGTGGAACCAAGGATTCTGGAAGTAAGGTCAGTCGCTGCAGGTCTTTCTGTATTGATTTCAAATTGCATTTTGACTTAATTTTTCATATGCAAATATCTGAAGCATACATAATCCAAATATACTACTAATACTGTAGCTTTACTATTATTTTTCATTTGATTCTATTTTCCTTTCTTTCTTTTTTAGAATGCTACATCTGCCACACGTGAAGCACTTTAAACACTAGCATTACACTGTTCTCTCTTGCACATACTTCACGTTACCATTACAATTGTCATAGTAATATCATGATTCATTACATGATTATGATGATAAGATTTCAACACATCTTAGACTTGTTATCAAAGGTGCAGCATGCCTTCCAAATATGCTGAATTACTTGTATTCATTATTTAATATTATTCGACATTGAAAGCCACAGAATTGTAACCATTATGCTGCTGTTTTGTTAACCAAACTTTTATTGAAATATTGTTTATTAGCGTCCTTACTTATTTGCGTGCTAATTGAGTATATTAAATCCATTACCATCATGCGGTGTGACTTACTAACAAGTTTACTTACTCTGACAAACTCCAAACTGACAGTCAAACATCACCTGGCCACAGAGTGAGTCAAGTGGTGTTTGACAGTTACGTTTGAAATGTGAGATGTCGCAATAAGGAGACTTTGTTTGCACACCTCATGAAGTTAAAGGAATTCATAAACCAGTTATTTAACCCTCTGAGAACTGTGGGGGACGTACGCCACATGGCTTTAAGCGACACAACGTAGCACATCCTATTGGGCACACTCATAGGGTTAAAATGCAAATGGTAAAACTCTTGTAAATACGTTTCAATATTTAAGTTTGGATGTTAGCAGCAGCAAAATGGTTCAGTTCCCATCATGAAATTGTGAGATGAAGTCAGACGAGTGTACCTAGAAGTTACTGTGCAGTATCAAACTGTAGCAAAGTCAGGACTTTTTTTTTTTTGGTGACCTGTACGACATCGACCATCTTCCTTAGAAGTGGCCTGGCAAACAAGCCACAGATTAGGGTTGGATCAATTCTTTCTATCTACATTCACCAATCCAGCAGGTAACAACAAACAGAGTTGACTCACCTATACTCTTGAAGTTATGGATTGACGGACAACGCCAGAGTAATTAGTTCCTCAAAGCTTTTGACTTGAGCGTAGGAACGTCATTCACGTGTCAACTTCTGCAGTTTATCTTAGTGCAGCAGTAACCCGCGGTAGACACGTCTCCAGATGATTCAGTGTCTGTTTCTAAAACAAAATTTATTTCACTTGGGGATGCCCATTATTCTATCAACAGTGGTAGTCTCTATTAAAAATAGCTTTTATTAGAGGGCCTCTTGGTGAGGGTGGGGGGACAATGAGGGGATTAGGCTTTCTGTTTGAGGTCACAGAGAAAATGTCTGTAAAATATTCTTAACTCTGTTCTTTACGTTCCCCAGGACAAGACAAGTGCGCTAAGCTTGAGCAATGTGGCTGGTGTCTTCTATATTTTGGTCGGAGGGCTGGGGCTGGCTATGACTGTGGCTTTGGTAGAGTTCTGTTATAAGTCACGGCAAGAAACCAAAAGACTGAAACTGGCAAAGAATGCCCAAAACTTTAAACCAGCCCCTCCAGCAAACACCCAAAACTTTGCCACTTACAGAGAAGGCTACAATGTGTATGGAACGGAGAGTGTTAAGATATAAAGGGTATGTGTTTCTAGAGTTCTTCATCAGATGTGTGTCTCTGAATTGATTTTGTGTCAGTTCCATGAGCCTTTATAGTAATCTGATTGGCCTTCAGTTGGCTGCTTAGTGAGTACAACTGTAAAATACTGCTTTCTTCAAGGCATACGGACACACACTCGTGCAGTTGTTTGGGGGGGGGGGGTATTTTATGCCAGCATTCAGATTATATTCAATTGAAGACTTTGAACTAAAAATGATATTATTTAAAGACTGTTTTGATTTTCACAGATGTGGAGTCTGTCTCTTCCACCAGGGTGTCTGGTATAAGGCAAAGCCTTTTTCTGTGGGAACACAACCCATCGCGGCTGGCACCCTGGAGGCGACAGACTTGGTCATCAGCTCGGACCCAAACCTACTGTCAACAAATGCCCTTCCCGGGTTGCCAAGCCTTGCACGATAATCGACGACGATGACGCAATAGGACTTGCGCTTCTTGAAACAGTGGACTTGCCTCTCTTAGTGCCTTACAGAGCAATGCAACTCAATTATAGTTCACTTGAAAAAAGAATCCTAAAAATAACATGGGGGGGGGGGGGGGGGGGACATAGACAGAAAACATTGTTACAAAGAAAATTCTGAACTGCTGTTATCAATGGGTGGAAATGTTTTAGTTAGATTATTTTGAATTTAAAAAGCCATTACTTGCCATCAAACCCATCCTGGAGTACATTTGAGGTCTTTTGAATCATTAACAGACATTTTAGTGGTGAAATGTTTAACTGAAAATATGTTGTGATTTATTTAATGTTCTGAAGGTCATCTACCTATTTTACTATAAGGCTATTTTCGGTGTCTTGGTATTTACGGACACATCAATAAGATAGGATCAGTTTAATCAGTATTTATCCAGTTTTTCTTTTCTTTATTTCATTTGATATTTTGACACCATTGATAATCTGGAATTGCATAGGTGCTGCCAATTTCCTGAGCCTAATGTACAAGCTAACATTTAATTTAGGTAGAATTAGATTATTGTAATAATTACAATGCAGTTTTTGGTTTAAACCCCCTCGTCACTACTGCCAAAATTTGAAACAGACTTCTGAACACACATGGTGCCATAAGATTTTCAATAGAAGAACTGACTGTTGCAAATATTTTAATCATGGACACCCTTTTCAGTAAGGTATAAACGGTTTGGGTATTCCTTTGAGTCTGAAAATGAATCACACTTCGTACACATTGACATTGAGCGAGTATCAGTGCAATAGAACGATATCTGAGCATACAGTACTACAGTATCTTCACACTTTGGTTAAAAAAAATAGCACATTATATTCAGTTGTATTCGGTTGTAATTTGCATTCGATTTTCTCTTTACCTGTGAGTACTTTGTTGAAATTTGATGATGTAGTGAACGGAAAAGAGGCGAAACGTACTAAAGAATGTTCCGTGTTTGTTTCTACAAAAACTGTGATTACGCTACTCTGACAACATGCCAAGACAGAACAAAATTACACGAAAAATTATTTATAAATGGTACGGAACCATACATGTTAAGAAACCTGTATATTTGTTTAGTTTATCAAGGCTTCTTCTCAATTCTTCCCTTATAAGATGCATGTGAAATTGGTGATCGCTTTACCAAACTGCAGCTTACTGCAGACCCTAGGAAGTTAGCATACAATCTCAACATGTGATCCTTTCTGTCTTTTGTTTTGAAAAATTGATTTCATTTGTAACTGCACCTCAGCAATGAGAAAATTGCCAAGCTACATAGTGAAAACAAGAACTGCATGTGTGGGCATATTAAACCTCATTAGTGAGGTCGTGTACAAAGAATTTTATTACATTTTGTAAATAAAAACTGATTCCAAAAACCATAACCTGTTGGGAGTCGTCTTAGATAATGCCTCAGTATGTCTTCCCCACTGCGTCCATGTAAATATCCTGCTAAATCAGTTCATTAGAACGTACATGCTGAAGAAACCCTGTTCAGTGTCACAGTAAGAGGCCACAAGAAGAGGTTGACTCACTAAGAAAACTATCATTTATTAGTTTTTAAAAAAAGCATACACTTGTAAAGTACAGCAGATAAAAACTCCAAAAAGTTGTTTCGAAACATTTGCATTTGGAGTACAAAGCTTTTGAAATGTTTTTATTTTTATTCATTTTTTTTTTTTACAATTCTTTATTTGCTTCAAGGAGGAACTGTCATTTTACAAATCATTTAAAAACCTGATAACACACTATCGCATAATGGTCATAGCAAGGAACATCAAAAAAATAAAAAATAACATTTGACATGACGTACATGTTACTTTCTTTATTATTGTACACATAATATACAAACTGGTCATTTGTATCATTTCACTCAACTATGTCTAACTTTTAGCCGGGATTAAAAGGAGAAATAAATAGACACAACTAGATGAGGCAAATGAAAGAGTGAAGAGGGTTAATTCCAATAAAACAAGCAAAGGGGGGAAAAGCCTGACATGGACCGAAAATGACATTTTCCATCAAGCATATGATTATCCAATATATGCTGTTATGCTTTTGAAAGAGCATTTAATACCGTTTCCAGATGTCTGAGTAGACTAACATGTCGTGATTTGAATAGCACACTGTGCCAATATTCAAAACAAAAAAACAAAAAAATTAATAAACAAAAATATAATTTTTCAGCTGGTTACTGAAATACACTGAAATGGGAGGGGGGGTGGGGGGAAAGAGATCTGCATGTTCAAACACTACAACTAACATCACTTGAGGGCAGTACACGAAAAACAACACAGGCAGAAATGAGAGGAACATTTCAGATGCAGCCCCGTCAAGACTGAGCAAGGCGGAGAGGAACAGAGCGCAAGTTATCAACAGGGTACGGGTGGAGGGGCCAGGGGGTGGGGGGGTAAAAGCACGGCGTCTCTTCTGTTGCAGGCCACAAAAGGCAACGGCAGAATAACAGGGGTGGGTGGGGGGGAGGTGGTGGTGAAGGAAGGAAGAAAACAACATCAGACCACATGATTCTGGGATTGTTGCCCTAACTGAAAGCTGCTTCCACAGAATGAATAGTAAAAATAAAAATAAAAAATAAAAAAAAAGTGAAATAAAGTCCAAGAGAACGGAACGCTACTTGGAATCTTACCGTCATCTGCACTGCATTAGCACACATTATCTGTGCTTGTCAGACGATTTATGGGTATCATCATTAAGGGAAATATTGATGATAGCAAAATGTTCATTAGTGTACTAACCCCACAGGACCCCACAGCCCATTCATAATAACCGGGATTCCTTTGCGGAGTGAAATGAATAACTAAGCAACATCACCAATATTTGCTGAATTTCAAGGAACTATAGAAACGAACAGCGTATTATAACTGTTAATAACCAAAGCTCTATGGAATTTAGGATATGTTGGTCAAGCTACCATTGAATTCTGAGGTAACGAAAACGACAACAACCAATTAGGTTATAGACAGACCCTGCGAGGTGTGTGTGTGTAAACACGAAAGTAAAACTGTGTCACAAAACACAAAGAAAATATAAGTCTACTAACTGAAGTCAAAGAAACCATTTCTTGGTTCAAGTTTTCCACCAAAAACAAACATTTAAGGATATTGTTTTTTTTCTTCCTTTCCGCCACTGCTGTCTCTCTTGTCCTTCTTGTCGGTTTTTTCTTTGTCGTGCCGGGACTCCTTAAGAAGCCACGGGGAGAAGAAACCAACAACAACATGTCAAATCAAGGCATTGCAACTGCCATCAGCGACCACGCACGCCAAAGAGGGGGTGACGGCGGGCCAAAACGCTACTTCTGACAACATATTTTAGGCAACATGCTATACTGAACAAGAATTATTCAAAAAAAAAAAAAACAAAGCCAATGGTTTTTCTAGGGAATCGAAACCAATCGTGATTGGTTCCTAAAGCTGGAGGCGGGACCAGCCTACCTTTAAGAACTAATCGTCATTGGTTCCTAAAGCTGGAGGCGGGACCAGCCTACCTTTAAGAACCAATCGTCATTGGTTCCGAAAATGGAGGTGGGACCAGCCTACCTTTTTGCCGCCGGAGATTCTCTCGGGTTTCACGGACTCGTTCTTCTCCTTGCTGGAGGACTTGGACCTCTTGCTCTTCTCTTTGTCGGCGGGGACAGGGGAGTCGGACGAGGGGCTGGCACTCTTGCTGTGTTTGGTGGAATCTGGGAGAGGGGGAAGACGAGACACACGTTTGGTTCTCTTGACAGAATGTGCTAGGGTCGTTTGGCTTGTTCGGTTGGAAAGGAAGTCATTGAAACAGCGTCTGGATGGACGGGGTTCCCGTTGGGGCTGGTGTTTGTCTCGTAGCCTGCGTGCTGTCCTAGACTCTGCAAATGCGTCCACTGTGGGCTGAGCGAATCTCACATTCTGGTGGTTACGCAACAGGCTCACCACTGTCCCGCGCCAGTTAAGTGGCTGAACCCTCATTATTTGCGCTTGTCGCCAAATTCCTTCGTCGTTACCCCAAGGATGCAGTCGATCCTGTACTCGGGGCGGCATCTCGTTCCAGGCGTTTCTGGACTCTGGCGTTAAAGTGTCAAGCCCTCCTGTCTTTCGAATCTTAATAGGGAAGTCTTGGCATTCGAAGGACTATCCTTCCCTCTCTAGTTTCCCTAGGGGTGAGTTCCCCGGCTTCTGTGCACCGGTCAGTAGAAGAGTCCCTCATCTGCTACAGCCGCAGGGGCACCCGGAACATCCCCTTATCCCTTCCCGGCACCCCTTCCCCTCCGGTAGTCCTAACCTGATCACAGATACGCTTGCCTCCAGGGTGGTGTTATCCCTGCCTTTATACGACACCTGCTCTGCCGTCGGAGCTCAGGCATGCCGCTTGGTTCCAGTTAACGGGATGACCGGACACCAAGAGGCAGCTCGCCGTTTACCCTGGGAGTACCTGTACCGGCTACGTCTCCCGATTTCTTTGATTGAGCGATTCTTGCCCCAGGGCTTGGGGGTCGAACAGAGGTACCTAGAGGTTTTGGTTTGAACCCCGAGGCTGCCCTGGCCCTGTTGTGACTGATGGGCCACATGCCAGGCACACGGAGGGTTACTCATTGGCTACATAAAGACTTGCAACCTATTTGCAGGGTCGGGCCCAGATGTTTGTTCTTGTGCCTCATTAGGCCTCCTGGCTACCAGGTTTCCCTGTTGTCTAGACCTATGTCTGGAGGGGGGAAAGGATGTCTATACGGCGGTTTCTTAAAGCAGAAACACTTACTGGTTCCATTCTCATCTTTCCTGCGTTTGGATTCCAGACTTGCTTCGCGTTCGCTGTTCAGGTGGTCCTAAAGAGCAACAAAATGAATGTCGTCAGTGAATCTGCCTTCTCCTCTCCTCCCCCCCCCCCCCATCTTGACAACGCCACAAAACGCAGGGGGCGGCGGGAGGTCTAGCACAAAAACCAAAAAAAAGACGGGTGCGTGCGGTTCCCACAATGCACTGCAGCGTCACTCACCCTCTTCCTGTCCTTCTTGTCCTTCTCGTCCTTCTTCTCTTTGGAGCGGCCTCGCGCGCTCTCAGTGTCTTTCTTGTCCATCTCCCTCTCTCTGCTCTTGGACCGCGCGACCGAATTGTAGTTGATATGGTGCTGCAAAGACAAGCACACGTTGACCAAGCGGAAAGGCAGATCGGGGCAGCCTCCGAGGAGGGACTCCCCGTCGTGTGTACGGTGCGCCTCGGCCGCATTCTTTCCCCCACTCCCTCAACTCACTCACCTCTCCAAGTCACCGGCGTCAACAACATTCCCCTCTGCGTTTTTTTAACCCCAATCGCTTGACAGAACTAGCGAGTGTCTTGACAGTTCCTCGAGCTAAATCTAGCCGTGGAGGTTAAATATTCAGGAACATGCGTGAAACAAAACAAAATAAGGAATGCAGACTGCTGAGGACCAGAACTGAGAAAAGACCAAAGCGAGAACATATTGACAGTAGTGCCAGAGAAACGACGGTGTCTAACCTCATGGAAAAAACAAAATGAGCTCTTAAAAGAAAAATCTTGTGAGCCACAGTCTAAATTATTCACCTGAATCCATCTATGGTTCGTCTGCCTGGTGGGAGATGGAGAAACTAGACATGGGGAATAACTCGAGCCCTGTCTACAGTGAGGAAATAAAGTCGATTCAACTACTTAAAAAAAACAACAACAAAAACGAACTTGTCTAAGGACGAGGTGTTTTTCGCTTTCAACAAACATCACAAATGCATCTGGGGTCGGAGTATGTCGGGCGTGCAAGAGTCAGAGAGAGGTCAATCGAAAGTGAGCCCTACTGGAGATCAACTTTGTCTACCGCGAGCATCAAGGACGACTGCAGACACGGATCATGGGGAGATGAAGGAGACGCAACCTGCTTGAAATTCGGCCCTTTTGGCCTCAGTCTGGCCCCCCTCCCTCCCCCCTCCTGCAAGTGGCCAATCAGCACTTTCTCCACATTCACAAAGGGGCTGCTGTCATAGACAAGCGCTTCTCATCTCCCCCACCCCTCCATCGCTCTTAATAGGGGCTGAATTCAACTTCATACAGGTTCTGCCCCCCCCCCCCGAGTCATCTTGAAGCATCTCGCCTCCACCTTAAGCTGAGAATATGGTTAACTATTGAACATTTCTAAGTGGGTCACACACATATTCTCAAATAAATCAAAAAAGAACATTACAGCTCGCTCCTAAAAGATTCTGTTCAACTCTTTTAAAAACACGACGAGAAGAACAAATTCGGGTCAGAGCAAAGTGGTGGAAGGTGCAAACGAAGCGTGCCCAAACCTTGGAAGCAGAATCCTTGAGTTCGTTGCTATTGTCCTGTAGGAATGAATGGAGACGACAGATGAACTGAGGGGAGGTTGTCAGACAGCAGAAGAGTCGGAGGCCGAGGAGGAGGGAGGGGGGGGGGGGGGTGTGGTCCATGGCCGGCACAGGTCGACGGGAACCCTTTTTCCCCCCCCGAACGACCATTGACCTTCAAGGGCTAAGGCTTAGACAAGGTTATTAACAGGAGGCGAGATCTTAACATCTGGGATGACATTATAAAAGCTTTACCTAGGAAGACCCTGAGGAGTGTGATGGAATACAATCTCAAATTCTAAAAAAAAAAAAAAAAAAACTGTCTGGTATTCAATGCAGCATATCAACGTGTGTCAACGTGTGTCTTTTTCCCCCCAATTGGCCTACAGTACCACTGACATTTTACAGTGTATAGTGCATGTGCTGCTAAAAATCTAGCTTGACAACTACGTGTGTGAAAAATTCTGAACTGTGTGTGCTCTGGGTCCTACAGACTGATTTGCTACATTCATAAGCTCTGTTGTTGTCACTTACAGTTCAGAATGGATAAGACACAGGGAGCCTATTTCTCTGGGTGTAGAGTAAACATAAAAACCTATCACATGCTTCCGAAGGTTTGGGCAACGCTCCAGGTGATCCAGAAGGCTTCGCCCACACTCGCGCTCTCTCTCTCTCTCTCTTTTTTTGCAGCGGGTAGGATTGCGTTATTTTCCTCGAGTATTTCTTTGTTTGGGCTGGTGCAAAAGGGAGGTGTTCTTCCTTTTGTTTGCACTTTCTCTCTCTCTCTCTCTCTCTCTCTGCCTGGGTTGCTGGTGGCTTTGGTTTCCAGGACTCATGGCAGGACATCTGGTTGGAGGTGGGGGGAGTTGAGGGTTGATGGGAGCTGGTGGTGGAGGAGGAGGGGGTGGGGAGTGGCATAGGGGAGGGTGGTGCTGGTGGGGTTTGTAGACTGGACGAGTTGGCCCACAGGAACGACTGCGCCCATCTTGAGTGGCGTCGGACAGAGCGAACTACATCTGTGCGTTGGGAGGGGGGGAGGTGTTGATGTGACGGCAGGTCTTCCTACAGCGAACAGACATTCTGCTCCTGGAGACGCCAGGACACTCTGGGGTCATACCACTGCTGGACTCCCCCGCAGACTCCGAGGATGATGGGGGGGGAGGAAAAAACTGGTCACTCCGCTTCGACGGTAAAATCTTCTCAGCTTGCAGCAAAAGAGGGGGGGGGGGGGGGGGATCTTCATTTTGGGTGGTATTTTGGACTGGGAAACAGCTCTTAGAGAAACGAATTTCCGGAATCTTCCTTTTAATCTTGAAGGGCGAAAACGGGGAGGCCGTCTTTGGAAGCCATTATGTTGGAGGATTATATTGGCCTCTCTCTCCGAAACAAAAACTTTTTTGAATTATAGAAAGGCATCGAAACTCCCCTCGCTTCTCAAAGGCACTTTGACTGCTTTCCTTCACACGAAAATAAAGAAATATTTCAATAATCAAGTAATCGATATATACATTATTCAAGTCTTTGAAGGTTTTTCCCCACCCCGGCTCAGGGAAATAAATCGAGGATAGAAGTCCATGGAATTTTCTTTTCTCAGCTCCCAATGGGTCTAAGGATGGAGGAGGCGGAGGGGGGGGGGGGGTGATTTCTCCTGGGCGCGCCTCTCTCTCGCCCTGTGTGTGTGTGACCTCTCCTCCGTGATCTTGAGGTGCCGGATTGGACACGGAAAAATACAGATGTGGAACGCTCCGGCGGGGACAAGGGAAGAAACCCGGGCACAGCCGGTCCTCAGGCCATACTAACCTTAACGGAGGAGGAGTGGGACGGCGAAGAGTGGGCGTCGAGCTTTCGTCTTTTGTGATCTGGAGGGGGGGGGGGGGGGGGGGGGAAGAGGAGGGGATGTCAGAGTGAGTATTTACGTGTGGCTTCGGTTAGCATGCAGCAAAAAGACTTTGAGATGACGACTGGAAAACACCCCCAAAACAGGAACGCCGGCGGGGGTGGGCGTGGGGTGGGGACCTGCTTACCCCTCTCAGATTCAGCAGACTCCGATCGGGGCACCGGAGACTTGAGGGAGCCCGTCGCGGCGCCGCGGTCCCCCTTCTCCTTGCTCTTGGGCTCCTTGGCGGCGGTGTCGCGCTCCCTGGACGGCTCCTTGGGCTCCCCGTTGCCGGCCTTGGCCTTGTCGTCTTTGCCGCCCTTCTCCTCGGCCTTCAGCCTGTCCGCCTTGGGCACCTTCTCCTTACCCTCGCGCGGCGCCCGCTCCTCTTTGGCCGCCCGCTCGTCCCGCTGCTTGTCGCGGCGCCCGTCGCCCTTGGCCTCCGGCGTGCTGCCCGGAGTCTTGTCCTTCTTCTCTTTTTCTCCTTCCCCCCCTTCTCCTTCTCCTCCCGCTCTTTGATGGCTTTGGTGCTGTGGGGAGGGGGGGGGGTTGGTTAGAGGGAAAGCCAACAAATGATTACCAATGTTCTACAGTTAAGATACCCCCCCAAAAAAGCTAATAACAACACCAAGCTAATAAAACCGTCTGCTGTTGACGAAAAGCTTTCATTCCCTTTTAATCCCATTTCAGCTCAGCTATCCATAGCTACACTTGAGTTCCTTAGCGGCACAGTGCCAGGTCTCTGCCTCCAGCCGGGGCAGTTTGCCTCCCTACCTGTTGGGGGCACCGTTCCCATTGCTGGTGGTCACTCTGGCCGCTGTGCTGTTGGTCTTGTTCGCTGGCTTCGCCGCCCCCTGAGACTTCTCCTTGGATCGATCTATCGGGCGGCAAAAAAAAAAAACGCAAAACCATCAACGTATTGAGCGCCGAGCGACATTGCGGACACCTGATTCAAAGAAGGTCGCCGTGTGGTTCAGACACCAAACCCAGGGCTGCCTTCCTTCCAGTCTGAAGGGTAAAAAAAAGAAAAAAAAAAAAAAAAAAAAGAAAAAAAAAGACACGAGAGCCACTTTTCGCGGCGGCTTCTTTGGAGGCTGGAACTCACCGGCATCCTCGGCGGAGCTCTCGTCCGTCTTGCTGGCGCCGGCGGCCGGCTTGCCCGCGTTGCCGGGGCCGTTCTGCTGGCTGGCCGGGGTGGCGCTGCGCACCGGCTGCTCCTTGTGGTGGAACTCGTTCTCAGGGACCATGTGCGCCCTCCGCCCTTTCAGCTGACCCGAGTAGCTGTGGAAAAGGCATGCTGGGTTTTAACACAAGGGGGGGGATGGCAGGGACGGGCATTTTACGGCTGAGACTCCCCAGCCAGGTGCTTGATTAGACCGACGCACGCAGACACACACGCACACAGGAAAAATCTCTCCAGTCTTTCGAACGCCAGCCGGCGCGCAAACACACAACGGATTGGTGTCTATCTCGGGAGTATTTGACAGGTACGTCTTGCTAAGCCGCGTGGACGGTGGGTGTGTGTTCAGCTGTGGCTGGAAGCTGGGCGATGCCAGGTGAGTCCGAGCCAGACAAATTCCATCCAGGCAACAATGAATTAATAGCCTTCCCTCATCCCTCCACCGTCGTAATCCTCTCTAGACCCGTCTGAAACACTGGAGAATCCCATGGCCGTTCCCCCGGTAATTCCAGCAGCACCAGAGGCATCGCATTATCAAATCATGCACGTTCGCGGCGAGCCAAAATGTCGAAAAGACACAGGCACTAGAACCGTCACAACACACGGCGACGACAACAAGACACGAATACACAAACACAAAGAGTGCCGCCCGTACTTATTGGAAAATATTGCAGCGTGGAAATCGGCTTCTACCAAGGAGATGCTATTCATAACCCCAGGCATTAAGTCATTTGAACATTGTTCGCAATGCTTAAATTACGAACAATGCAATTTCCCCCCCGTCCCCCACACACACTCGATACATCTAAAATGCTTAGTCACACTTCTGCCTAAACACTCGTAAACGCCAGGGACGCTGCACTGTGACACAGTAGGCTGGTGTTAACTCGGCGTTACCCCATGGCCAAGGCATAGAGGTCGGGTCTCTTGTCCTTCTCCTCCAGGCAGATCTTGTGGACGCGACACTCCAGCGCCTGGCCCAGGTTCAGCACCTTGGGGTAGCAGGGCAGGATCTTGGTCAGCACGATGAGAATGTTCCGGATGTGGGTGTACTCGCCCGTCTCCAGGCAGTGGACCGAGGCCTGGGGGGGGAGAGAGGGAGGGTGGGGGGTGTAAAGGGGTCGTGTTACGACCGTGCGAACACGCACACGGCTCTGAACTCGTAGACGATGGTATTCTCGAGAGAGAGAGAAGGGGGAAGTCAACATTTGGGCCCGGGGTTGTCACGAGTAATACGGGACCATGTAATTCAATCAAAAACGAACACGGCCGCTTTGGAAATAACCGGTGGCCGAACGAGGCAGCGTAAAGGAAGAGGAGCTCACCTTGGTCAGCTTGTAGTGCCACTTGTGGACCACGTGCCGGAAGTTCTCGTAGTCCACCTGGTCGGCTTTGTTCCCCCCGTCGAAGCCCGTGGCTCTGAAGATGGTGACGAACCCCGGGTAGTTCCCACACTCCTGGAGGAGGAGCAACACGCACGCAGGTGAACTGCAAGCTTGTGAGGTCTGTCGATGTTTGTAAACTATGGCTTTAGATTACCATGTCTTCAGTGGTGGATGGTGAGGAAGGAAGAAAGGAAGGAAAGGAGAGAAGAAAGGAAGGAAGGAGAGAAGAAGGAAGGAAGGAAGGAAGAAAGGAAAGGAGAGAAGGAAGGGAAGGAGAGAAGAAGGAAGGAAGGGAGAAGAAGGAAGGAAGGAAGGAAAGGAGAGAAGGAAGGGAAGGAGAGAAGGAAGAAAGGAAGGAAAGGAGATAAGGAAGGGAAGGAGAGAAGAAGGAAGAAAGGAAGGAAAGGACGTAAGGAAGAAAGAAAGAAAGAAGGGGTGAACGGAGGCGGTCAGGTCGGGCACCTTCTCGTAGACGGCTCGGTCGCTGTGCCAGCGGGTCACCGTCTCCAGCATGCAGCACAGGAAGCGGCCGTAGCGCCGCGACTCGTTCTCCGTGCAGCTGGCCACAGTGTAGATGATGTCAGAGAACACCTGCGGGGGAGGAGGGGTGGGAGAGACGACCGTTACAACCCTCACCACCCCAAAACAAGTCACACGGACACAACCCCAGCCCTCCCCGGGGTCTCTCGTCCCCCTCACCCGGTCGTAGCAGAGCAGGGTGCAGAAGTTGGGCGTCTTCTGCTGGTGCACCAGCTCCACGAAGCGGGCGCAGTAGACGGCGTCGATGGCGGAGAAGATGCAGCGGGGGAAGAGGCACAGCTGCAGGAACTTGGTGATGGTCTCGTTCTTGCTCGATTCTGGAGGGAAAGGGGGGGGGGGTCAGGGTCACAAACGCACTGAACGGAGAAGTCTGGCGGGGCGCTTTCCAACTGTACTTCCCGGGTTCGTACGATGTGCTCCCGTCCCTCTGAGGAGAGCAGGGGCGGGGTGATTTAGAGAGCTAGCGTTAGCCGATGCCTCCAAAAGAGTTGGGCTACGGTGGACTCGTTAAACAGGACAGACGCGTCATTTGATGAAACGAGCGAGGTGACAGCTGATGCCAGGGCTGCGAGGGCACTGACCCGACACCGTCAAGTCAGTCGGCACTTTCGATATCCCGATAGGAGGTGAAGGAGAGGCGATGTGCCAATGGGAGCTGCGTGTGTGTGTGTACACAAACTCGTTTTTGAATCCTTTGGGGGACACACACACACACACACACAGGCCTGACTGTCCGCCGAAATGAGAAGCCATCACAAAGCAGACCCAATGCTATTGAAAGTTAATAGTATGGAAACCCGGTTATCATAATTTCCCTCTCAAATTCGATTCCGTCTCCCGGCATTTCTGATAACGCGTGTGTGTGCGCGGAGGTGGATGGGTGGGGGGCAACGTACTGGCGAGCAGCCAGTTGTCCTTCTCCAGCTTGAGCCGGTGCAGCACCCTCTGGACGTGCTCCAGCTGCTTCTTCTCCTCCTCCTGCAGCTTGTCCTGCAGAGCCTTGCAGCGCTCCTTCTCCTTCTTCTTCTTGTTCAGGGGCTGAGGGGGGGGGGGGGGGGGGGGGGGGAGGAACACAGGAACACGGTTAGCCGCCGTCGCGCCATCGCCCCCCCCGCAGCCACAGGCAGAGGGAAGCTAACGGCATCCCCCCCAGGGTACAAGCCCCCACCCATCCCCCTCGGCTGAAATGACCACAAAGCCTTCAAAAATTAGATGATGGGCGCTCGCTCGCTGGGCGCGTGGAGTGTGTTTAACGAGGCGCTGACGAGGGGAGAGATTAGCGGTTCGCCCGGGCGAGAGAGCAGCTTTAGCTCTGCCCAAAAGAGAGAGAGAGAGAGAGAGGGGGGGGGGGCAGGGAACTCACCATGTCGGCGTTCTCCTCGATGGCCTTCACCTGGGCCTTGAGCTTGTTGACCTCGCGGTCGTAGGCGTTGTTGGGCACGGCCAGGTCGTACATGGTCAGCGACCAGAAGGTGGCGTAGAACTGGGGCCGCAGGTCGTCCCAGACGCGCGGCGGGTGCAGCGACACCACGGCCTCGTGCACCGGCGCCATCACCAGGTCGCACGCCGCCACGTACTTGTGCACCTTCTGCTGCTGCCGGTTGCCCTTCTCGGCCTTCTTCAGCTCGTCGTACTTGGACTGTGGGGGGGGGGGGGGAGGGGAGAGAGGGAGGTCAGTACTTGGACTGTGGGGGGAGAGAGAGGGAGGTCAGTACTTGGACTGTGGGGGGAGAGAGAGGGAGGTCAGTACTTGGACTGTGGGGGGAGAGAGAGGGAGGTCAGTACTTGGACTGTGGGGGGAGAGAGAGGGAGGTCAGTACTTGGACTGTGGGGGGAGAGAGAGGGAGGTCAGTACTTGGACTGTGGGGGGAGAGAGAGGGAGGTCAGTACTTGGACTGTGGGGGGAGAGAGGGAGGTCAGTACTTGGACTGTGGGGGGAGAGAGAGGGAGGTCAGTACTTGGACTGTGGGGGGAGAGAGAGGGAGCTCATCCTTTCCCAAGTGCACTACATCTTGCTCCAATGAAGTCAACTTATAGTAGCTATTATTTAGGTTGAATGAATCGTTAAGACCATTGCAGTAAACAAAACATACCATTACATGATGTGTCTCTGGGAATATGGAGAAGATCCTATTTACAGGATGGAGTGTTTGTGTACAGCCTACAGCGATTGACTCAGATCCTACAAATACGCTTCTGACTTCGCCATGACTGCATCGAAAAAACACCCCCCGCCAAGGGGAAAGAATTAGACCAGGCTCTGTCCTTTTTTTCTTCTTCTTCCCACTTTCCTGCAGCGTCACTTACAGCCAGACTCTCCTGAAAGCTGGCCGTTCTAGTGCTGCGGAGGGGGGGGGGGGGCATTCTACTGAGGTAGACCGCTGAGTTGGTTTGGCTTATCCCCGGCGCCTGTAAAATCACACTGGGGAGAGAAGCGTATCCGATCGCGCTCTCAAGGACCCCTCCCGCGATAAACGCAATTGGTTCGGGGGGGGGGGGGGGGGGGGGAGGCCAGGGGGGCCTGTTTGTGTCAGGAGTCAGGACGCACGTCCAACCCTCTCTCGGAGAAAGGGCCCAGTTGGGAGTGTGGGGTAGGATGGGGGTTTGTTTTGCACCCCGGCTTGGGGCGGCTGAGGCTGGGGCTAGGGGCTGAGGCTAGGGGCTGAGACTAGGGGCTGAGACTAGGGGCTAAGGGCTGGAGGGCTGAAGCTGGAGGGCTGAGGCTGGAGGGCTGGGGCTGGAGGGCTGAGGCTAGGGGCTGGGGGTTGAGACTAGGGGCTGAGGGCTGAGGCTGGAGGGCTGGGGGCTGAGGCTTGGGGGCTGAGGCTGGAGGGCTGAGGCTGGAGGGCTGAGGCTAGGGGCTGAGACTAAGGGCTGAGGCTGGAGGGCTGAGGCTGGAGGGCTGAGGGGCTGAGGCTGGGACTAAGGGCTGAGGCTGGAGGGCTGAGGCTGGAGGGCTGAGGGGCTGAGGCTGGAGGGCTGAGGGGCTGAGGCTGGAGGGCTGAGGGGCTGAGGCTGGAGGGCTGAGACTAAGGGCTGAGGCTGAGGGGCTGAGGCTGGAGGGCTGAGACTAAGGGCTGAGGCTGGAGGGCTGAGGCTGGAGGGCTGAGACTAAGGGCTGAGGCTGGAGGGCTGAGGCTGAGGCTAGGGGCTGAGACTAAGGGCTGAGGCTGGAGGGCTGAGGGGCTGAGGCTGGAGGGCTGAGGGGCTGAGGCTGGATGGCTGAGGCTGGAGGGCTGAGACTAAGGGCTGAGGCTGGAGGGCTGAGGCTGGAGGGCTGAGACTAAGGGCTGAGGCTGGAGGGCTGAGGCTGGAGGGCTGAGACTAAGGGCTGAGGCTGGAGGGCTGAGGCTGGAGGGCTGAGGCTGGAGGGCTGAGGCTGGAGGGCTGAGGCTGGAGGGCTGAGACTGGAGGGCTGAGGGGCTGAGGCTGGAGGGCTGAGACTAAGGGCTGAGGCTGGAGGGCTGAGGCTGAGGCTAGGGGCTGAGACTAAGGGCTGAGGCTGGAGGGCTGAGGGGCTGAGGCTGGAGGGCTGAGGCTGGAGGGCTGAGGCTGGAGGGCTGAGACTAAGGGCTGAGGCTGGAGGGCTGAGGCTGGAGGGCTGAGACTAAGGGCTGAGGCTGGAGGGCTGAGGCTGGAGGGCTGAGACTAAGGGCTGAGGCTGGAGGGCTGAGGCTGGAGGGCTGAGGCTGGAGGGCTGAGGGGCTGTACTCACCAGGATTTGATGGGCGTACATGGGCCTGGACAGGAAGAAGGCGGCGTCGTGGGGGGTGTGGAACTGGTTGCAGAGGATGTCGATGGAGGGCACGCGCTTGATGTAGTCCTCCGTGCTCAGGTTGGAGGCCAGGAAGCCGCCGAACTGGACCAGGGTGTCGTGGCACTGCGTAGGGGGGAGGGGAGAGAGAGGGGGGGGCGAGTGAGCATTCTTTGACACTGGCGGAACGGCCCCACGGCTCCTCATTTGCTTGCAGAGCCAAACCTGGCTTTATTAAAGCCATCCGTCAGCGCGCGCCCCAATACCGCGCGTGGAGGAGGAGAGGGGGAGGGGGTTGCAAGGTGGGTGATTACGGAGGAGCCAAGCTCATAACCTTGAAGAGGCAAGTGGGAACTGCTGGAGCAGAGTTCAAGCTCAAGATGGCTCCTATCGCTACAACAACTGCGTCCGAAGGAAGCACCGGAGGTAAGACTAATGATGCAATTACACAACCAAGAAAACCCAGTGCACTATGCCCCCCTCAATACCTCGATAATAACCGACAAACGCAAATCATTCGGCGTAGTGGAGGGCCGTGACGCTGGCGGGCGTGTGTGTGTGGTACCTGGTCGTAGAGCTTGCCCACGAGCTTGAGGTGCTTCTCGCCGCCCTCCAGGAACACCACGCCGTTGCGCTGCTGGGCCATCAGCAGACACAGGGGCAGGGCCAGCTCGTGGTCCAGCAGGGCGTCCTTCAGTCGCTGGGACGACTTCTTGGTGTTGCGGATCTGGCCGAAGTAGCCTCCCTGTGGGGGGGGGGGGGGGAAGCAGCCGGGGTTGACGAGGCACACTTGACCGGGGAGAGGGGGCTCACGGCCGGTGTGTGTGTGTGTGTATGTGCGTGTATGTGTGTTTGGGGGAGGGCTGCACCTCAGCTTTGAGCTGTTCCCCTCCGGTCATGGCCTCCAGTTGCTCCAGGGTCATCTCGTCCGTGATCTCGATGCCCGCCATCTTCTGCACCACCTCCTTCAGGATGAGCAGGTCGAAGCTGCAGAGGAGGACCAGGGACACACACACACACAGTGAGCGCTTCTTTTGCACGGGCGCAGTGAAACCAGGAACAATGGCGGGTGGTGGCGGGTGGGGATGAGTATTCCGCCGCCTTGTTTTCAGCGAGCCGTGGCGCCCGCCGCTATTTCCTTCCCCTGCGCCCGTGGCCCTGGGCGGAAGGGCCCGGAAACCGGTCCGCCTTGTGATTCACTACCTGCTGACACGGGCCGCTGCGGAGGGGCCGGCGCAGAGATAATTACCCCCCCCCCCTGGCTGTATGGTGAGAGAGGACAGGGGCTGGAGGACCAAACACCCACACAGTCACCTTCCTCCACCGTCAGCACCACATTACTCAGGGGCTCAGCCCAGACAAACCCCACCTCTCTCTCCCCCCCCTCCAGCTCCTCTCAGGTCTGACCTCGGTTGTCCTCTCCCCCCCCCCCCCCTCCACCCAGATCGCACAGTCGCGTTTGAGAAAACCCCCATCCTGATGATCCGTCGCAGAATCGCCTCGCGCAATCAACCGCCCCCCCCCCCCCGCCCAATCAACCGCCCCCCCCCCCCCCCCGTCTGGGGAGGGCGGACCCTTACCTCTTCCCTGCTTTCAGCTGATTGGTCACGTACTGCAGGAGCCCGGCTAACTCGATGGGGTATTTTCGGAACACGGCTCCGCACAGACTAGCCAGGCCTGTGGGATATCAGGAGGGGGGGGGGAGAAAAACAACAGTTGATGACGCGGGTTAAGCACCTGGAGTCAACGACCACATTGGTCAACTCACACACACACACACACCACGGTCGGACCAGTCGTGTGAGTGTGTGTGGTCTGTCTTGATTGGCAACGGAGCCAGGCACGTCGCGGGGCCACTTACTCTGGAGCCAGGAGGAGATGGTGGTGTCGTCGTGCTTCATCTTCTCCTTCTCGGGATTGGCCAGCGCCTCGATGATGCAGTCTGCGAGGGGCGGGGTTAAGGGGGCAAACCCCCCCCCAAAAAACTGACATGCTTTGGGAAACAGACCCCTAACCCCGCCCCCTCCCCTCACTGCACGCTGGTGAAAAGGATACAGGCCATGACGTCATAGTTGAGCGAGGTGAGGTATTTCAGGGAGTCCACCACCGGGCCAATGAGGTTGTCGTACCACTGGATCTGGGACAGGATCTGCGGGGCCAAACACAAAAAAGGTTCACTCTTGCGCGTCTGGATTCGGCCCCTGAGACGAGGGATATCCTAGCAGCGAGCTATAGGACCTGGCTCTACACACGACGACGACTCGACGCCTTGTGGTCGTTTTCCGGGGCGTTGCCGAAGCCGACTTGCACGGGAGGGTTACGTGAGGGCGGGCCGTTTCAGGACACAGCGCCGCGCGTGGTGCCAGTGACCTGACCTTGATGTTGTGTTTGGGAGACCGAGCAGGCCGGGGACTTGATGTTGAATAGGGCAGAGAGGTGGAGGTCCAGTGGAGGAGGGAGGGAGGAGGCAGGGGCCCCCCAGGGGCCAAGAGAAGCACACAGCTCCTGACTCACTCTCTCTCAGTCTCTCTCAGTCTCTCTCTCTCTCTCACTCTCTCTCAGTCTCTCTCTCTCTCTCACTCTCTCACTCTCTCAGTCTCTCAGTCTCTCTCTCTCTCAGTCTCTCTCAGTCTCTCTCAGTCTCTCTCACTCTCTCTCACTCTCTCTCACTCTCTCTCACTCTCTCTCACTCTCTCTCACTCTCTCTCACTCTCTCTCACTCACTCACTCTCACTCACTCTCTCTCCTCTGTCAGCATGAGCCAGGCCCTTTCTCATTCCATTAATGTCCCGCTGAGCCCCCCCCCTCACACGCACACACACCCACCCCGGCTCATCTCCCCCAAACCCCCTCGCTCCTCTCCATGTTTGGACGCCCGCTCTGCTCGAGTCGCATTGGAGATGAGAGATTTAAGGCTTATGCCACGAGGGAAGTCGATGTGTGTGTGTGTGTGTGCGTGGGGGGGGGATGTTCTGTCACAAGACAGAATGAAGAGAAAAGAGAGTCGCAGAGACACTCAGCCCCCCCCCCCCCCACCCCCACCACCCGCACTTTCAGCAGCTCGAGTTAACGGCGGCCAATCCTTATCTATAGCAAACGCCTTTAAAAAGAAAACATACATCTCTCTCGCCCCATCTCCAGATATTAGCGGGCAAGGGGGCGGGGGGCGTTAGTCACTGTCGGGGCTGACGCGAAGGAAGGCATTAGCTATTCAGAGAGGCGCCGCGGAGCATCATTCACGCGGCGTAACGTTAGCGTCGGCGTCGGAAAGTGCTCCTCTCATCGCGGCGATCGGGACACGGAGGCGATGAGAAATCAAACGTAAAAAACCCTGGTCGGGAGAAAAAGGACAAGAGGGAAGGGAATACGTACGTAGTCAAAGAGGATGGTGGGGTTGCTGTGGCTCAGCTTGCCTATCTGGCGTCCAGACGGCTTCACGTTCTCTTTGGTCAAGCGTCTGGAGGGAGGGGGGGAGACAAGAGACGAAAAGGCGTTTTTACTTGGTGTCGGGGGCCAGGGCAAAGCATTCGCCTTCTCAGTGCTCCGTGGGTTGAGGATCTCTGGATGGAAGGAGGTAGAAACATACTTGACAGTTACACACACACTTACAAGGACACCCGAGGCAAGTTCATTGCATGTCACGCGTACAAACATGTCAGTTCCATCGACGCCAAGTACAAACGACATAAATAAGTTGGTCGACGTCAGCCATGCAGCTGCACAACGTTGTGTGGCACGAGAACGGAAGCCCATGGTGATGGCAGTCTAAAAGCCTGCTCACTCTCACACACACACACACACACACACACACGCACGCACCACAGCACTGCCAAACCGGGAGAACGACTCCCAGTGTTCCTGTCGAGGGGTAGTACTGTCCGTCAAGAACCGGTCTGCCAAATCGAGGCTGACTGCTTCAGCCCAACCTACCCACCCCGCCCACGCCAAGACAGCCCGCCCGGCGAACAAAAAGCAGATGAATAATCAAAGAGAGGGGGAGGGAGAGAGAGGGGGAGGGAGAGAGAGAGAGAGAGAACAGGTCTCCAGGGCACTTGCGTTGCATCCGAGCGCAGACTTCGCCGCTCGCTCCCCTCCTCAGAGACACGAGGGCTTGTTCCGCCCCACTCTCTAAACCCTCCATCGCAACTTCTGTTTTGATGGTCGCCGTCCGACACTCTCGCACTAGGCTCGTGGGCACCACACAAACACACACTCTTTCCCTCTCTCTCTGCCAAGGAAGGCCATGGCGAAACGTTTGTCTGGGAGTCCCACTCGCGCCGCCCTCCTCACATTTCTCACACAAACACCAAAGTGTCCCCCTTCGACCACATCCAGACAGTGATGCATGCTGGGAGTGGTTACACACACACACACACACGCGAGGCAGCTCCTCTTGTCATGGCGATCACACACGCACGCAGGCTGAAACAATCGCTGGCAGCGCCTTCACAGGAGCACAGAGTGTTTACGAAACGCGCGTGTGTGTGTGTGTGTGTGTGACGGTGGATGAGCCAGGAGAGACACCACCTGGTTGTCTTCCTGTCTGGAAGTGGAATATTGATAACCCCCCCCCCCACACACACACACACACACACACACCTCTGCTGCCAACATGCATTCAAATAAAACCGGAGGGTGACCTTTTTGATATTCTTCCAGGGGGTGGAGGAGGGAGGGAGGTTATAGCAGGAAAGGCTGCATCACTCGCTTCCCAGAGCGGCTGCTCCGTCACACAGGATCATGCAGCCCCGGGCTGCAGCATCGCTGGGAATCCCCCCCCCCCCCCCCCCTGCCCAAGCCCCTCCCCCCCCCCCCCCCTGCCCAAGCCCCTCCCCCCCCGTCCCCTGCCCAAGCCCCTCCCCCCTCCCCTGGCAGGGAGCGCAGACACACAGGGCGCCCGGGCCTAAACACGTGCTGGGGTACATGGGCAGTACTACAACCTATGTACTTGAGGTCTTGGCTTGCAACAAAACAAAACAAAAAGTAGAAAAAAAAGGACTAGTATCTTAACCCAGGGCCCGTTTAACAGTAGACCCCCCCCCCCCCCCCCCCCCCCCCCCCCCCCCCACACCAGCACACGTCCACACTATGATCTGTGTGTGTGTTCTTGGCTAGGCCAACGTCGGTAGCAAGGCTGGCTTTGCCTGAAACACCAGTGACCCAGTTACCGTCGCCCGCCCCCCCGCCCCCTGTGAAAGCCGCGCGGAGACGCTGAGCTCTCGCATCAAAGGAAGCCAGGCTCTGAATAGAAGGCCGAGCGCCGTGCCAACCCGACCATCACCATGGTAACCGGCCCCCGCGTGCGTGCTCCTTCGGTGCCCACGTCAACCAGGCGACGCGCACGCACACACGCATTTCTCCGGACACCGTTTCCAACGGCAACCGCCGCAGGTCATCGAGGGGGCTTGGACGAGCGGCCGTGAGCGCGGGGAGGCGAGGGGCCTCTCGTCGCTCCGCCCCCCCCCCCACATGTTTCGCAGGCTTTCATCATCCCCAGCGCTTGCACGCTGTTTCTCAGGAGCAGCGTCGTGGAAAGTCAGAAAACGGCTTCGCTGCTCGAGACATAGAAAATTATGAAATGGAGAAAACATGAAAGAAAGAAAGAGAAAAAGGGACAGGCAGGGATGGTGGGTGTGAAACGGTACTGGTAATGGCCACGCGACCACGGGAAGAGGAGAGAGAGGGAGGGAGGCGGAGGACGACTCGGAGCTGGTGGGCGCGGCGGCGGCGGCGGCGGTGGCGGCGTGACTCACTTCATGATGTATTTGGCGCGGTCCACGGTCTGAGCTTTGACCTTCACCAGCAGTGGGTGGCTGGTGTACGTCTCGTTCTTCCACTGCCCGTATAGCCGGTATCTGAGAGAGCACAGGTAGAACACAGGTGGGTGGGATTCACCCATCTCCGGGAGACGGGGGGGGGGGGATTCAAATACTCCAAATACAGCAAGCAGCGCTGCGAGGGGGATGGGGGTGAGAATATAAAAGACCTTAAACCCACACGCTAGCCGTTTCTGTGGGTGTTGGGAATCAAAAAAAAAAAAAAAAGAAATCTTCTCCTAACAGACGGGGGAAATGAGACTTTTGGTGTTGTTTTCTGGCATGCTGCTGCCTGTGTGTGTGTGTGTGTGTGTGTTGCTCACCTGTGCTGGTAGGGGAAGAGCTTGAAGAGGCCCCAGAGCTCCTCCGACATGCAGGCGTTGCACTCCATCAGGGACAGCGAGGGCAGCAGCACCTGGTCGGCGATGCTCAGGAAGCAGCTCAGGAGCGTATCCTGGGACGGAGCGGGGCGCCGGTTAAGACACCTCCGCAGTGTGTGTGTGTGTGGGTGGGTGTGTGTGTGCTTGCTGCTTCAAGTCGGGTGTCGTTGCCCGACGGATGATCCATACGACTCACCATTTTGTCTTTGACTTCGTTTCGACTGTCGCTTTGGTACTGGAGGGGGGGGGAGGGGGGGTGAAAACACACACAAGAAGTTGACCTCGATCGTCGTTTGAAAAACTCAAAACGGGTCTAATCGCCTGATTCGAAGCCTGACAACATCCCCGCCCCCGCCCCCCCGTACCTCTTTCATGAAGCCCTTGCCCAGGCGCACGATCTTGGCGAAGAGGATGGGATCGTGGGAGAGGTGGGGCCCCAGGTAGCAGAGCATGCGGAAGGCGTCTCGGCGCAGGTCCTCGAAGGTCTCGGCCGGCCGCGGGGCCCTCTTGCTCCTGAGGGGCCGCAGCACGCAGCCCTTGGCCCCTTTGGGGACCCCGGCTCTGTGGAGGGGGCGGGGCGGGGCAGGGGAGAGAACACACGCGCGCGCGGGATGAGAGAGAGCCCGTGAGGAGCGCGCGCCAAGACGGGCCCGTCGGGCCTTCTGCGCTGCGTGTTTGTTTGTTTGTTTGCGCATGATGACATCAACAAGCCGGTGTTGTGGGGAGGAGTCCTGGTTGGGAGGGGGGAGAGACTCCACTCTGGCGTGCCATGACAGCTTGCGTGTGCATTCTTGTTCCCGCCAGCGTGTGGCTGGGGTGCTAAGTGAATGTGTGTGTGTGTGTGCGCGTGTGTGGGCACCTGCGGTACAGCGGCTCGACGCTCAGGTGCAGCAGCTGGCACAGGGCCAGGGCGATGGCCTTGTGCGAGGTGGCGTAGAAGGCGGGCATCTGGTCCATAATGCTCTGGGCGTGCTGCCAGTCACCGATCCTCAACAGCGCCTCCAACAGACCCAGCTTCTGGTTATCCGGAGGCTGGGGGCAAACGCAGCATGATGAGTGTGTGTGTGTGTGTGTGTGCGTGTGTGGTAAGCAGTGGCTTCATTGAGTCTTAAGGCAATTAGGCGAGCGGCGGTTAGTCATTGAGCATTAGATCTAGCTTCACTCTCGGCTCTGCTGCACTATTATCAGTGGGCTATGGGATCTCCTACTGTACACAGCCCCCATTAAAAGGGGTTACAGAGGATTTGCAAACATAAAAAGAGCCCGTAAATCCCGGGGTGTTATTTTCTCCCAACACAGGGACCCAGGGGAGGGGGTCGGGAGGGGGTGGAGCTGTTCACTGTCGAAGACGGTTGGTCTTATTTGACGCCGCGCTCCGCTCGTCTGGGACACGAGCGACTGTGACAGGACACGGTAACAAGGCAGAGCTGTCAGAGGCGGGGCGGAAAACCGGGGACCAGACGGGCATCCTGATCTTGCCCCATCACCATGACCCATTTCACTGGACAGATCTCTTGTCCCCCCCCCCCCCCCCTCCACCCCTCCCAAAAAAAAGACAACACAAACTAGCAAACAAAGTGAGGGGATATTTGATGCGTCATGGTTCCAGTTTAACCCTTGTGTTCTCCTCGGGTCATTCTGACCCATCAGTCATTGTGACCCACCATCGTTTGCAACAACTTTACCGCATACAAAAACAAAGTGAAGCATTTTCTTTTAACCGTTGGGCTGTCTCAGACCCCCCACAATGCAAAGGTTAAAAGAAATTTTTTTTTATTTGCTTTTGTATTGGGTAAACACAACGATGCTTCGTTATGAACCTTTTGGTCATGTGACCCGAAGGCAGCACAAGGGTTAAGAAGGATTACCGTTCGCAGCTATCGAACAAAAAACACACACACCACCGAAAACAAAAAAAAGAAAAAAAAGGATGAATTTAATAATGCTGATTTCGCCCAATTGAGCGCGAGCGTGATTCAGCCGTCCACATCAAAGCGATGCGTTGTGACAGTCTGGAGCCCGGGCTGCGGGGCAGGGGTTATTTTTAAAAACGAGGCCTACAGAAGGCCTTCAGTGTGGCTGTTTGTTGACGCGGGCGCTGGGACGCGGGCGCTGGGACGCGGGCGCTGGGACGCGGGCAGCTGGTGAGAAGGGGGGCGGGGGGGGGGGGGAGGGGTCGTGTGCACGGCTGTATGTCAGGGTCGTGATCCCTTTTCAAATCTGCCGGAACCTCATCCTGTCGCCTCCGGCGCTGACAGAGACCTCGTCTTCAGTGGCCCCGACGGAAAACCTGTCTGACAGACGGAGCCAGTCGACGGACTGGCGAGTCGTAGATAACGCAGGTTTCCGACGTGACTCCTCTTCTGAGAGAGTCACCTGAGCAGGGGGTGGGGGGGGGGGGAACCTGAGCGGAGGAGGGGGGGGAGGCGGCAGACGGCCACGTGTTTACCTTGTCGTTCTTCTCCTCCTCTTTGTCCTTCTCCCTGTCCTTGTCCTCGCTCTTCTCTGAGGGCACCACCACCATGGTGAGCTTGCGGGCGATCTGCTTGGCCTCCGTGATGTGGCGCTTGTGCTCCTCCGCGATGGCGCCGTCCAGGGGCATCAGCTGGGTGGGGGAGAGGAGACAGGCCACCGCAGGTCAGGGTCGCGGGCCGTAGCCGATCTCGTACTCCGAACCGTGACGGGATATGGTCAACCACGTATGGGGGGGTGGGGGGGTGGGGGGAACCGACTGGTCCTTACGTGCACGTAGATGTCCTCCAGCTCTATGAGGTTGTGGTGCAGGAGGGCGGCGGCGATGTGGTAAAGCGACCTAGGAGTCTCCTCGTTGGGCTCCTGAGAGACAGACAGAGACACAGAGAGAGAGAGACAGAGAGACAGAGAGAGAGACAGAGAGAGAGACAGACAGAGAGAGAGACAGACAGAGGGAGAGAGAGTGACAGACAGAGAGAGAGACAGAGACACAAAGAGAGAGCGAGAGAGACAAAAAATATTTTGAGAAAACAGGATTCTAACGGGAGAATCTCATTCATGGAGGCACGGGGCGACCTGGTGCATTCCAACAGAACTACAAATTCAGTCTGGAGTCAGGTCTCGAAAGCCCAAGTGTTGATTTCCGACTATCAGACAAATCACTATGCCCATCACGTTTGACTGCACCCCTCTCTCTCTGTCTCTCGATGCTGCGGTCGGGCGATACAAATCAGGAGAGTTTCGGGACCCGGGAGAAGAACGATGCCCTCGTCGAAACGCCTCGGAAGACTTTCTCATCCAAATTGCTTATGGATCCCGCCCCGAGGGGTGCAGTCATTTCTCTGCTCCCCTGTCTGCCCTGGAGTGGCTGCTGCTGCTGCTGCTGCGGAGGAGGAGGAGGAGGGCCCAGCCCTAGACGGGAGGCCTCACCTGGCAGAACTTGAACTTGAAGCCTAGGATGTGGCAGAGCGTGAGGGGCTCGCACATGTACGACTTGATGAGCGGGAGGAAGAACTCGTCCTGGTCGGAGCGACACTCGTACACCTCCAGGATGATGTCGAGCACGCGGTTGGGGTCCAGGTTGAAGCATCCTGGGAAAAGGTGGGGTGGGGGGGGGGGAACGCATAAATAAATACAATCAAAAAGTACAGACTTGGCAGAAGAAGGGAAAAAAAGAGAAAAGAGACCCATTTAAGGGAAGCGGGCAGATCTGGTTGTAATGTAACAAATACATCAGCTTTGGGGGCAACGTTTGAGCTGGAAATTGTGCGAGCCGTCTGCCTCGCTTAAATCTCCACGACGGCTCGTCGGAGGCCCCGAAACGAGTCGCGCCTTTCGTCGACAAAGCCGAGACGCAGAAGCGCGAGGTCAACCTGGTGGTTTGGAAAGGGAGCACGCTTCGGTGGAGAGACAGGAGCCTGCTTCGTACCTATGAGAGACTTGATGCTCTCCAGGACGAGGAGGCTGGTGACGCTGCCAGACAGGTCCTGGCCGAGCTCCGTGATCAGCTTGGCGTAGCCCTCGTTCTCCTCTCTCAGCAGGTTGAACTTCTGCTGCTTGTAGCTGTCGGGGAGGCAACACTCGATATTAACACACGTGCTGAGTGGCTGCATGGGACACTTCAAAAGCACCAACCCCCCCCCCCCCCCCCCCCCCCCCCCCACACTTTGTCTTCACACGATATGTATTGTAATCACGTCTACCCCCCCCCCCCGTTCCTGTGGTAGATAACCCCAACGGAATGTCATCTGTTGCTAAGTAAACAGCTGCTTTTCAACTCCCTGACTTCAAATCACAAATTCAGGTGAACGGTCCCATTTTTAAACGTTTTTTTTTTTTTTTTAAGAGCTTTGGCTGATGGGGACCAAGGAAACACGGAAGGGGAGGGGGGGAGGGGACATGACGTGACGGTGCGCAGCAGACTGACACAGCACAGCCATGCTTACTGGGCCTGCAGATAAAGGATAGTTTATGCCGGAAGGGGAAAGTGCCGGTGACTGTGTGTGTCACTTGGCCTTTTCCGCCGTCGCTAATGGGTTAGTCAGCCCACTTCATATGCTACTTTAAAAAGATATTGCAGAGTTATGCCGACGCCTTGATGCGTGAAAGGCAAAACAAGATGAAACGTCTCATCCTGTTTGACCGAACCAAACTGTCATAACACAGGACATTCACCCCTGCTGGCCACAATCACAGCCCTGCTTCAGCTGCGACGGACACAGCCAAGACTTACAAGAGTTTCGTCTTGATTTTGACTATTTTCTGGTTGAACTGATGAGCCTGTTTTATGAGTCCCAGGGACTCCAAGGTCTCTGGGTCCAGCCTTTCTTTCAGGATAGCGTCCGGCACAAACAACTGGAAAAAAACGGGAATAAGATAAGGATATATTCATAAAGACCACGTGCAGTTGAAATGCAGTAAAACAGAACACGACAACATAACAACATGAGCAAATAGATATGGGTAAGATTTCACATATTTAGAGTGGGCGTTTTGAATTAAGCTGACAACAACAGTCCTAAAAACGATTACGTTTAGGTTTTTGTCTTCATTTCAGTTACTCGTTCATATACCTATAGACAGTGAGGACAGGAACGAGCAACGGCTACATTCTTTGTTGGACAACAGTGCCACCCAGTGAGTTTAACAGCATTAAACGAAAACATAAACCGCTTTTAGAAATGAGACTCTTACCAGACAAGCGCCCACCAACTGTGTATAAGTGTCGCGTTTATTTTTTTCCTCCATCGCCCCCGTCTCTATATCTGGGAAAACAGGGCAAGAAGAAAACGTACTGCATGTGACATGTATCACTTTTCAAATTTGACGGCAAAAGACGCAATACAATGAAGAGCATTCGATTTCATCTTTGAAAACACCAGATAAAATGGACCTCAAAACTCACACCTACCTAATATACTGAAAACATCTGCTAAAATAGACGCCATGTCATCTCGCAGTTCCTGGAAATCAAATCGGGTCATTACAAACAAGGTACAGGGCTGTGACGGATTCATGAAAACAAAAGGCAGTTTCTTCCGACATCGTCTGGTTGGCCACGTTCCTGCCCCTCTTACGACAAGCACATGTGTCGTCCACATCCTTGCAAAGCGCGGCTGTCATCAAACAGAACCGAATGACGCCACACTGAAACCCCTTTAGGCCTTTGAAGGACTGTCTGAAAACGTCCTTACCATCATGTCACCGAGGACAGTAGCAGCGAGGTCCAACTTGAAATTGCCCTGTACAACGTGCCAGCAGAGTTCGTACAGGGCAGCCTGTATATCTGCAGGCCCAAGAGGAATGAACGGATGAAGAATTTAGTGTTCTGTTCTAGTAAAACAAGTCTAACCACTATTGTGGAATTCTGGCTCCTACGAGTTAGCGCCTGTCTCTTGTTCTCAAAACTTGTTTTTAAAGTGTTTAAAAATAGATAAGCCCATCAATAGTGATGGGAGTTAGTCTACATATCCCTGCTAAGTTCTAATGACAACCACACTAAAAGGGCCTATATCTCATAATACACATTATTCTTAAATCATTCATAGGTTTTGTACTGGCAAGTACCATATCAAACAGCTGGTTTTGAATCTGAATGCAAGGTTTCGGTTATATTCACTCTTACCTTTTAACGTGCTGTCATTATTCGATTTCTCTGTAAGATCCTTACATAGTTGCACACTGTAAAGAAACGAGTACAGCCACCATGAGATTGCATTGACTTACTTTTAATAAAAGTATAAACAACTTACAAAATATTTCATTCCTAGGGACCCCATTAGACTTAGTTAGTTGTTTAACAACGCACAGCCTGCGTTGAAAGAAATGCCAGTTGGTATTGGATATTAGGTCAAACTAATTCCCAACAATCCCAATTTAACAATCCTAGCTACTTAGTGCAAGTATAACTAGCTAGGTTTGTTTAGACTGGCATGTGCAGGTTATTGTGAACACAAACAAATGCATCAACAGTTTGACCTGAATGCAATCTTACTAAAAGCTAGCTAGTGTGCTACTATCGTCACTGATAAAGGCAACTTTAATATTGCCGCAGTTAGCGAGCTAGCCAAGTAAACTAGACTTACAACAAGAAGCTATGTAATAAAAAATATGGTCGCACTAGTTGTTAGCATTTGCAGCCCAACGTTAGCTAGTCTTGTACTTACTTGGCTAGCAAGCGAGTTATTTCCCTCCAACTATCTAGCTAGCAACTAGGCTAACGTTAAACTCGCGAACTGTTAGCTAGCTAGCCATATGATATATTGGTGATTGGCTGTCCACGAACAGCTAGGATATACATAGCTAGCTAGATAGAGGAACAAAGCTAGCTCTAGCTAGGCTAGCTTGTACGTTTGCTAAACATAACCTGGTCGCATGCATGCTGCTAGCTAGCCAGCCACAATAAACAACTCACATTTATTGACGTCTGAGACGAACTTTTTAATTCTTAGCTATACTTCGTCGCTGATGCCCAAGTCTAGCTATAACTATCTTGATATTTTGAGTAAAATACAGTGAGGGAGATTGCGAACCAATGATGGGCAAGGTTGGATAGCTAGCTTAAAAGCTAGCTAGCCAGCTAGTTCACATTGCAAGCTGACAGGTTTTGTGCGAGGATTGTCGCTCAACTAGTTCCATAATCTAGCAACTAATATCAAATCCATAACACCAAGATACTCCTGTGCCTAATTTAACATTACAATTCTACTTACAACTCATGTTTTCCAGATTTTTCCCAGTTTTTGATCCAATCAGCAGGGAGGATAAGTGTCGCCATCTTCCCTACAATGCCACACATAGCCCGGATGTCTTGCTGAATGCACAGGGTCAAAGAATGTAGTTGAATCCTAGTGCATCGTGGGACCCAGAGTAAACACGTCTCCCCTGTAGAATTACACGGATGACCTAAATTTTAATCCATCACATTTCAACAGTATTCATTTGCGATTTTCTGCAAGTCATATTTCAAATGATACTTTAGTGTGACTTCTTTGTTCTTGCCAAACTGCAGTGTGATTGTTTAAGCCAAGACAGGTGTTTTATATTTACATTATTTATCTTCCACTGTTAAGACAATAAAGGCTATTAAGGCACATTATCGATCAAGCAACCAAAGTATAAATCATAAGAATGGAAATCTTATGCAGGGTGGCAGTGATACATTTGTGAGTTGTCACCAGCATTCATAAACCATGTATTGGACTGACAGGTCACCAGGCTTTTGTCCTTGTAACAAAATATTCTGCAGCATTTACCGACTCTACCTGCCCCAACTCAAGTGGGTTACAGCGTTCACCCTTAGACATGGCTTAGTTCGCACATTCTGCTGTGCTGTCAATATTAACGTGACTCCAACTGTATCATCACACAATTGCAGGGGGTTTATTTTGTTCAAAAAGTTACTGTCTCCAGACATAAATACAAACCATAAATGGTACAGTGGACACTTTGTAAATAGAGTAAAAAACACAAATGTATATACACTTGAATATATATAATATATGTATGTGTATACATATACATTTATGTATGCACACACTTTCTCTCAGCAGTTCAACGCAGTGACAATAGAAAGGAAATGACCTTATGCAGTCTAATTTAAGTGAAACATCAATGGGATATAATTACTTACTCTTTCCTGTCTAACATTACTACAGTCTAAATAATGAAAATATTATATCTCTTTCTGGTTTGTAGTTCTGCATTTAGACTTCAGTGAAACATTTCTGTTTTTGACAATGGAGAGGATTTCTCACCGGTTTCAAGCTGCTGTGGCTGTATAAAACTATAATTTTTTACACAATCAATGATTTATCTTAATCCTCCAGAAATACCTGTTGGTAATTAGCTAACTGCCCTAATGTACACAGAGGGAAATAAACATTATTTGAATAAGAATACTTAAACAAAAACGGAACAGAACCATACAAATTCAAATGAGAAATCATAGGCATTACTGCACATTAGTTGGGTGGATGCTTTCAAACAGTTTACATTCTATAGAACCTTGCCTAAGCTGGAATTCAAATCAACTAAATACAAAATGAGCACCGATTCACAATATATAACACAATATATGTTTATACCTATAATATATAATTATATATATAATAATATATTATGATGTTGTGATAGCTTATCCAATGTGTATTATGCTGTGTTTTTGAAACTATAACAACTTCTCTTACAGACATTACACAGTGGTACAACAGTAAATATTCTGACTGCTGTCTTTTGTACAAACTCTCTGCAAACATTTGTACCACTCTTCAAAAGCTACATAGCATTCAAATCAAACAATTAAAGTGATTAATAATCATAATTATGCCTATCAAATGAGTCATTTTGGCAACTTGGGCATGATCAGTTTAACAAGAGGTCTTAATTATAACACTGGCAAAAGAAACTAACTGCAGGCCACATTCAATGTAACACACCGGCAATTCCAATACAAAGGTTAATTTCTGTACTCTGTGTAATAACATGATTATAAAGTATCGATTTACATCTGATTGTCATTACAAAATATCTATAAATCAAAGTTTTCTATAAGTTATAAAAGCAGAACAGAGAAACCTCTAAAAAATACCATGACAGAGAGAGAATTCTGAGATCCTTATGTTTCATATTTGCAGATAGGCCTTCTAGCAATATGAAGACATTTCACATATTCTCTTACTGTATATATATATATGCTCTATATAATATGGCTGCATGCCATGCCAGATTTGTAAAATTGTATATCAGCTGTTATGTATTTACATAAGCCTTTCCAAATATTGACAATGGTAAAGGTCAAATTCAAAACATGATGTCATATGGGCATCCACTACCATCTCATGTAGTCCCATGGGTAAATCTTGAACTAAATTCTCTACAGAGAATACTTCTAGTCTTCAAAAATGTTTTCGGTGACACAAGGCGTCCTCCTCGAAGATCTACCCAAACCAGTTTAGAACATTGAAACATTGAGGACCTAGAGGAAGAGAAACAACTTGTTTTTAATATTCATGTTCTGTATAAATGGGAAGATACATTCAGGACATGCACTGACATTGCTATCAGACATTCCCATTACCAGGCAGTACTTTGTGTTCAAGCTTCAAATGCAACATCTCTAGATCATGCACACTCAAAACAATAACATAATACCAACCGAATCATCCATGATAGAAGATGGATCAAAATAGTCAGGCTTCAGTTCCGATCTCTCCCTGCGATTCTTTGATTGTGGCTGTTTAGAAGAGAACCACAGTTCCGTTACAGAACTCATATCTTAACGGTATTACAGTGAGAAATGGTTGAATTCTAAAAACCTATCAAGGAAACAGATACAATCGCCAAGTACGTCATGTTTACCAGATCGATATCCATGGTGTCGAAGTCCATGCCCTCGTTGAGGTCTTCCAAGCGATCCTCGGACGACATCATCACATCCTCAACTATCGGCTCTTCGTCGTCCTCCATGAGTCCCGACCCTCGCCGTCTGGGGTTTCCCAGAAGGAAAACCAGAGACCAGCTATTAGAGGACGTTCGACACATAGACCTACGCGTCTGCTAAGCATGGGAGGGGGGGGGGGGGGGGAGGGGAAAGCAAGCGTTTCTTACATGGCGTGCTGCATGTGGCTCCTCATCTTGGCGTACTGCATGCTGGCACGCTCCTGTTGCTGCCGGGCTTCCGCTTGCTGCCTCTGAGCCAGCATCCAAGTGACCTGGGTACTGGGGACAGAGTAACAGATCGTTCATACTTGCATCACCCCCCCCCCCCCCCCTGATTCATCTTGTGTATGTCACAAGGGCATTTAAAGGGAAGACTAGCGTGTGAAACGTGACGCATGCAGTTAACACATTTTTTTTTTTAAGGTTTCGAATGCTAGGGGACTTTGTTAGTGTTGTGTTCTGCCAGGAAAACGCGCTTAAGTACTTGTAGTCCATGGGGGCTTGGTGATGGTGCTGCGGGTGGGGCGTGGGCTGGTGCGGCTGCGGCTCCGACGTCACGGCGTACACGCCCGCGTAGCTGTCGTCCGTCGCCCTCAGCTTCTTGGGGTCCCTCAGGACGGTGGAGGTGAGGTGGGGGGAGGGCATCATGCCCGGCGTCTGCGCTCCCTGCTCGCGGTTCAGCCACACGGCGTCCGTGCTGCTGCAGCTGGTCTCCTCTGCCGAGAGAGGGAACACGTAGGGTTAAATGGTACAGGAAAAGCCTAACAGGAACTTCATTGGATTAAATGGTACAGGAAAAACCTAACGGGAACTTCATTGGGTTAAATGGTACAGGAAAAACCTAACGGGAACTTCATTGGGTTAAATGGTACAGGAAAAGCCTAACAGGAACTTCATTGGGTTAAATGGTACAGGAAAAGCCTAACAGGAACTTCATTGGGTTAAATGGTACAGGAAAAGCCTAACAGGAACTTCATTGGGTTAAATGGTACAGGAAAAGCCTAACAGGAACTTCATTGGGTTAAATGGTACAGGAAAAAAGCTCAACGGGAACTTCATTTGTATTCATGAGAAAACTCTTGGAAGAATGTCAAACACCGCCGCCGACAACGTAAACTCCTTCACCTTCTGGCAGTTTCCGCTTGCCGGTGCTGGCTGGCTTGGCCTTCTTGCTCCTGACGGTGGAGCCGCGGCTGCTGATGCCGCTGATGACCGACATGGTGTCGTCGTCTCCTCCGGCCTGGAGGGAGTTCCTGTAGGAGATGAGGGGAGCCAGCAGTCCTCCCGCTGGAGGGCCATCTGGAAGGTCATGAACCGCTCCAGGTAGAGGTGACTGCGGGGAAAAAGACCCCCCCGGAGGAGAACAACAGCTCGAACGTTAAATTATCAAGGTTTACGGCTCTGGGAAGGTCTTCGCTGCTCCTATTCCATACAGATGAATGTCACTGGGTCCTTTGTTGGGAGTACTTACACAGTTTTCTTGTCCTGCCGGAGCAGTTTGGAGGAGAACTCGCTCAGGATGTCCAGGAAGGCGAGGTTGAGAGGTGGGTTTCCCTCTCCATGAGGACTGGGCTCCTTGAAGGCAAACTCGATGCCATCCCTGAGCAGAGAAGGAGACATGTTTGGCGACAAGATGGCCGACGTATCAATCCACAATGGCTGGGTTTCCCAGATTCGTTACGAAGCTCTTAAAGGTAAGAGCTTCTTAGGAACGTTCCAAGAGCGTTCTAGAGCGCTCTTAGAACGTTCCTAAGAAGCTGTTAGCGTTAAGAGCTTCTTAACGAATCTGGGAAACCTGGCCAATGACTATAATATTAACGGCGGTCGAAAAAAAAACCTTTGTTTACATGACAATTAGGCCTTTGGCTGCTCCAGCTTACTTGTGTAACATGGCTATGGCCTCCCTGGTCTTGAGCTGATCCAGGCCAAAGGTCAGGGAGAACCGTCGGGCCAGCTCTTTAATGCCGCAGAATGAGGACGAGGAGCGGTCGAAGTTGCACCCGAGATCTGACAACATCTCGTTGAACAACTGGAAGACAAAAGCATAAACCCTTTCAACTGAATCCAATAAAATAAAAAATATATGGTCAAATATTATTTTAAGTATACACTTGTCTGTTTTACCCTCGGATGTCTCGTGGATGAGCATTGTAGTCTGAAGGGCCGAGGATCGTCTTACCTGCTGCAAACTCAGAATGAGAGTCTTGGCACACTGGATTTTATCAATTTGTCTTGTTTTAGCCATGGTCTCCTTAATGATATCTCCATAATCATTGTAATACTGGGAATAAAAAATGATAAAAACGACAAACTTTAGTGGAAAAATATGAACAGGACTGATTTACTCAAGGAAACCTGGGAAATGGGGGAAAATACCTACCCTCATGTACTGCTTAAATATGTCAGCTCCTGTGTTCATCTCCACCACGTTGTAAATGATCAGCTTGCAGTAGGCCGCCAGCAAGTTTCGCCTTTTATGCAACGCCTCGATCTTACTGGCCTCGTCATCTTGCTGCCCGTCTGAAAAACAAACGTTACGTAAGCGTGACAACGCTTGTGTTTACGGCGATTCCATCCATCCCCCCCCCCCATACTCCCAGCTGGTCGGCCATGTCGGCAACCGTCTGTCAGAAGGGGTCAGATGGCTTAGCGGTTAGAGAATCGGGCTATTAATCAGAAGGTTGACGGTTCGATTCCCGACCGTGCGTAATGACGTTGTGTCCTCGGGCAAGGCACTTCACCCTACTTCCTTCGGTGGAGAATGTCCCTGTACTTACTGTGTGTTGCTCTGGATAAGAGCGTCTGCTAAAAGACTAAATGTAAAATGGATCCCGGCTGGTCGACCATGTCGGGGACCCGTCCCCGGGCTCTGACCTGTGCTGTTGTTGTCCTCGTCCTGGTCGATGAAGACGTGGTCCAGGATGAAGCTGAGCAGCTCCGCCTGGAGGGAGGAGTCGGGCGTGTAGATCAGAGACTCCAGCTGCTCGCGGCCCGACGACACGATCTGGTGGCTGAAGATCATCAGGGCGTCACACAGGATGGTGAAGGCCTGGGAAACAAGCAAGCAGAACGCCTCAGCAACCCCCACGGGAGGGGAAAACAAGCGCTGGAGGGAGTATTGTTTTTCGTTGGAGACAGGAATAGATCTCGGAGGTCCCCCAAGGAGATGGATCCCCAAAGGCAGGACATGCGAGTCCTCTAGAGTGTAAGGGAGTCAGGTGGCTGAGCGGTGAGGGAATCGGGCTGGTAATCAGAAGGTTGCCAGTTCGATTCCCGGCTGTGCCAAATGACGTGTGTCACCCTACTTACCTCGAGGGGGAATGTCCCTGTACTCACTGTAAGTCGCTCTGGATAAGAGCGTCTGCTAAATGACTAAATGTAAATGTCAAGAGAGGACCCACCTGCTCTTTAACCGTGGTGTTGATGCTGGTCAGGTAGCGCTGACACATCAGACAGAACGCCCTCATTTGCTTCCTCAGGGTCACCATGTCCCCCTGGGAGGGGGGGGGGGGAGAGGGGGAGGAAAGACACAGTCAGGCCACGTAGACAGGGGACAGGTCGTCGTGTGTCACCACGTGTGTGGGGGGAAAGGAAGGAGGGTGAACATGGGGGGGGGTTACCTTTTTGGAGCTGCCCTCGGAGACCTTGGCGAGGTGCCACAGGATGATGTAGTGTGTGCACTGCATCGCATGGATGACAATCTGTGGGGGTGGGGGGGTGGGGGTGGGGGACCAGACATGTTAGAGACAGTTGTAATGACAGAGCGTCACAAACGATGCTGGTGGGTCAGGCTTCGGGGTAGTACCTGCTCGGGCATGTCCCCGTTCTGAAGACCCGTGTTGAGTAGTTTATAATTGCTGGCGAATAAATCCCATTGAGAGAGGTCGTGCGCGCTGTGGGAGGAGAGAGACACAGAGAGAGAGAAAGAGACCCACAGAGAGAGAGAAAGAGAGACACAGAGAGAGACAGAGAGAGAGAGAGAGAGAGAGAGAGAGAGACATGGTTTAAATCAGGGTGCGACAGTGACGGGGTGTGACAGCTGGACAAGAGCAACTGCCGCAAGGCTCGTGGTCTTACTTGTGGAACGCGGTGATCCTCTTCAGCGTGGACAGAACCTGGTAAGCATCATCTTCATCAGGCTCCTCCCCCTGGGAACAACAACAAAACGACAGAATTGCATCACCAATGAAGCCATGCGACTCACTCCCAGTCAAAATCTGTTTGTCACTTCCTGACACGAGCACAAGGGTGAGCCGATCCCCTCATCCCCTCAGACTGACCTCTTGCAAAAAGTCCTCCAGCAGCCTGTTGAACTTGTCCACCAGCTCGTCCAGCAGCTGGGAGCGGGCGATGTCCACCTTGTTGAAGATGGTGAACTCCTCGTTGCAGAGGGCGTGGTAGGTCATGGAGCAGGCCTCCAGCACGTCTGTCTCCGTGTGCTTCTCCACCACCTCCCGGATCTGCCGCATCAGAGACTCCAAGTGCTTCACGCGCGCACACACACACGGTAAGTAAGATACAGTTTGCAACCAATAAATGATTTCCAATGCAACCACTTTTCCTCACAAATCCACATTTTGGTTCACCTTTTCTAATCGACCGGTGGTATAGATTTCCAGGTCAAAGAACTGCGGTAGCTGGAGTAAATTGGTAACTTTTTCCGCGTCAACCGAGTACTGTGAGGAGATTTAAGAATAAGAACGAGCAAGAGTTTAATTGAGTCTCAGGGGCTCGAAGCAAACTTGGCCAACTTGGATAATCGGACAAATAAGTATGTAAACGGACACCTTGGCCAACAACAGAGGCAAAGCCACGGCAAAGATCTCCGTGATTTTCGTCCGGTCATCCAGTTGAGTCTTCTTCTCCTTGGCGGTCAAGACCTTTGGGAACGATTCAGAATAGCCCAATAAAAAAGCCTGAAGCGCCTAAGGGATCTGAAGGAACGCCAGCCCCTGAGGGGAGGGACCCTGTGCTGGGGCTGTGGAGCTGTGGAGCTGTGGAGCTGTGGGGCTGTGGGGCTGTGGAGCTGTGGAGCTGTGGAGCTTGGCCGGAGGACTCACCCTCTTCCCGGTCCCTCGGCCCACAGGAGGGTGGCACTCGCAGGCCTGGCGTACGGCACAGAGCATGAGCTCTACCAGGGCCGTCTCCTGGCGGTCCGTCAGGGCTGAAATCGAGATGGACCCATTGAAATAGGAGGGGCGAGACAGGTGGATGAATAGGAGGGATATGTAGATAAACGAGACATGAGATAGGGAGAGACAGAGACAGAGACAGAGACAGAGACAGAGACAGAGAGAGAGAGAGAGAGAGAGAGAGAGAGAGAGAGAGAGAGAGAGAGAGAGAGAGAGAGAGAGAGATAGACAGAGACCTCACCCTCCCTCCTCCCCCCCACCTCACCCTCCTCGCCCGGCATGGGCTCGTCCAGCAGCAGGCTGATCATGCTCTCCCAGTCCTTGAGCAGCTCAGCAGCACACTCCCACAGGCTGTCCACCAGGTAGGCCCCGTGCTCGTGGAGCTGCAACACAGGCGAGCCGCCAGGGCCCTCGTCAGTCCAGTCGCGCCCGAGAGGGCGCCGTAAGCAGCTGTGCGTTACTTGTGGTGGTCCCTGTGGAAGCTGATCGCACTGGCCCCAATTTTCCCAATTGGGTCTGGCCAACGAAATGTTGTGCTGTGCTGTACTGGAGGCCCTTTTTTGCACGTCGCATTGGATAAAAGCATCCGCTAAATCGATCGCACGTCACGCGAGTGCCACTATCGTCCCAATCGAACAAAGGCGGCTGCGGAGACCCACCTCGCTCTCCAGGAAGAAGAAGACGGTGGTCTTGATGAGGCCGCCGTTGTGGCTCTGCCTCCCCCTCCTGGGCAGCCCCTCCTCCTCCGGACCCCGGTGGCTGAAGAGCCTGCGAACGACAAACGCTCCCCGCCATCAGCATCACTCGACCCTCGGGTGTCGCCCCTCTCGCCTTCCCTAAAAACAGGGGGAGGGGTCCTCCTCCACCTCCACGGCCCAGGGACTGGGAGGGGAAGCCAGTGGAGAGTCCGGGGCCCCACGCTCGGACGACTCGATCAGACTCACTTCTTGTAGAGGAACTCCCCAGTGGCCACGGCCAGCGGCCTGTGAGCTGAGTAGACCAGGTGGTACACGCTCTCGCAGTCCTCTGACGTGAGCACCTCGTCGCTGCTACTGCGGAAGGAGGGAGGGAGGGAGGGAGGAACGACACACATTCTCAGTGGGACAAGCTGAGGATGAAAAGTGCGTTTTTTTTTAAACGTCAGATTCGGCGGGCGATTTTTTTGGGGGGCCATGGGTTTTACGTTCGATAAAACAACGAAGGCATGCTACTTCGAACGATTCGACGAGAGCGTACTCTCGTCAAAAAGAAAAGGACAGTTTTTCTTAAAAAGGACGGGATACTCACTGCAAGACCAGGGTCAACAGCTTAATGGCTTGAACGGCGACATCATACTCCTTGTCCAGAGTCATGGACACGATGCGATCCTGTCAACGACAGCGGCATTAATATGTGGACGCTGGACAGGCCCGGCTGACCACAGCGCTCTGGGGTCAGAGAGCGCTCTACGGGGTCAGAGAGCGCTCCGGGTCAGAGAGCGCTCTACGGCTCACCTTGAAGCGGCTGGTGAACAGCTCCAGGCGGGTGTTGAGCTCCCGGTTGTAGTACAGACCCTGGAGGGCCGTCAGACACTTCAGCCTCACCTCACCTTGCTGCCGGAGAGAGAGACAGAGAGAGAGACTGTTGCCGTGAACGACGTTCTCAAAAGTTTGGGGCATTTTCGGCGCAGTTTCCCTCTAAAACGGACAATGCATTTGAATTGCGGTCGTTTTTATTATTATTTTTTTTTATTTTTTTAACAGAACAGATACTGATTGTAAGCTTCACTATATAAAACAATGGATGTATGAGCTCTCAATGGAAACGACGTGATTCGGCTTTACCTTGTCGTGCATCGTCCATCCCACGTACTTCAGATAACTGTCATTGAGAAATGCGTCGCTGTACATTTTCATCCACACCCCAATCTCCTCGATGCAGATTGCCCGGATGTCAGCTATAGCATCGCTGACGAAGAGAAAAGAGACTTGACAAATACATTTGTCAAAATTCAGTGTTTAACATTTTGTTCTTTTGGTCGTGAGCTATAATGTTTATAATCCAATATGAAGCGACACAGAGGCATTTTAATGACCTACTCAATTCCTGTCTTATCTGTAGCCATGTGTGCCATTAAATAGATTGCCTTTGTTATTGTTGATGTCTCGTCTTTAACACAAGGTGGCGCCCAAGAGCCAAATATCTCGAGCAAGAGCTCAGAGTTTGCACTGAGATTTGAGCAGCTTGCTGACTTCGCTAAGATCGGCTGACTCAGCACCGGAGATCAGTTTCCAAACCAAAACGGGGGGGGGGGGGGGGGGAACCATGTGGCGTCACGGTCGGAACCTTTCCTCAAGACCAAACACAATTCTAAAGACGGTTTTGGAGAAGAAGAAAAAAAAAATCACGGCCAACACATTTCGGTCGAACATCAAAACACGACTCCAAAAACATACCGGTATCTGTGAACAAACACCCCTTTGAATATGGCATTCATCATGTTTTCGATCTCATCTTGATTTTCCTGAAGCTGGAACGAAGCACACGGAAAGCAGGTATGAGAAGGACTAGAAAGCGACGGAGCGTCGGTCGGCGCCTCTGCGCCGGAGGCCGCCCCGCCCCCCCCACCCCCCCCCCCCTCACCTCTTTGCGCTTCTGTAGCAGGAGCTCCAGCTTGTCGTTTGCTCGCTTGCCCGCGACCTTGTTCCTCTCCGCCTCATGCTGCCTCTGAGTGTTGTCCATGTTGATGCTGAGGTTCAGAGCCACGTTCACCAACGCCGTCATCAACTTCATTGCTTCGGGGAGGGGGGCAGGGGAAACAAGAAAAAGGAAAAAGACCTCGTTGACTCCCTAATCCCGTTAAACGGAACCCCCCCCCCCCCGTATTCGAATTGTCTCGACAACGACGAGTGTCAACCCCGCGCTTTTAAAAGACGCGCGCGGCGGGGGGGGGCTGACCTGCGAGCGTGCTGGTGTGTCGGAAGGCTCGGACCTGGGAGTCGGAAAGGCCGGTGAGCAGCGAGATGACCGTGTCCATCATGTACTCGTCATAGATGATGCTGTACTGGCACTGGCGCACCAGGACGCCGATGAACTCGCAGAAGCTCGACTTGAACTTCTTCCACTGCGGCCCGGCCGTGGTCAGCGGGTAGTCCCCGCTGTCCTGTATTGGGCATCGACACAATTCTGCGTTACACCGTTTGCCGCTCGCGCCCGCCGCCGCGCGCCATCTCTCGGGCCTCCCGTCGCGGAGCGTACCTCGTCGAACTCTTCCGTCATCTTCCGGATGATCTCGGAGTTCTGCATGTTCCGGAACATCTCGCCGCTGACGGCGCCTGCGGAGGGAAAAAACGGTCCCGTCGTTTGACTTGTTCGTCCGTCGCAAACAGGGGGATGTTGATCCAACCGATCTTTGACACCGGAGCCGGGAAACACAGGGAGCACTTACCTTTACAGCCAGAGCACTGGATGAAGAAGTTGATCAAGTCCAGAAGAGCAATGTCCCGGTCATGCTTGTAGGACTCAATCCAGTCATCTACAACGGACTAAGCCATAAATACATAGATAAATACATCACTTCAGTAGTTTATTATTTACATGACATTTAGTCATTTAGCAGACGCTTTTATCCAGAGCGACTTACAGCAAGTACAGGGACATTCTCCCCGAGGCAAGTAGGGTGAAGTGCCTTGCCCAAGGACACAACGTCATTTGGCACGGTCGGGAATCGAACCAACAAGCTTCTGATTAATAGCCCGACTCCCTAACCGCTCAGCCATCTGACCCCCCCTGTGAATATCATGAGCTGGTGTGATCCAAACTGCCAAGCCTCCACCTACCTGAGTGGCACTTTTTCCCATCTTCACCACCTCAAACAAGGTCATATTCTCCATCCCATTCTCCTGGTGGTGGCCGTTCACTCGACCCACACCTGCACCCTTTCCTCCAGGCCCACCTGCGCCCTTTCCTGGGGCTTTTTTCCCCTTCTTGCCCGCCTGGTAGAAGCATAAGAAAACCCTGTCACCAACATTGTAAATGCATGTGACATATGCAAGAGGCCTGGCACAGTATGACAATTAGTCATACGTCATAGGACCTTGTTTGAGCACGCAATAGCTTGACGTGTCGCAAAGTAACTGGGAATGTGTCAGAAATGAAGCCTCAAATGATGGACTTTTAATCACAGAACCGGACTCACTTTTCCTTTCCATTTCTTTGCATTCTTTCCATCAGGGTCCTCAAGGTCTGTATCAGATGACAACTGTGTATCAGCCTCCCTGTTGAGACAGTTCAAACTTCTTTGGCTTTTGAACTCATTTAAATGCTTTCCCCAACCATGCATAACAAATTGGACATGTAATCGCATTAGGACAGTACTCACTGAGGAAACTGGAAATCTGAGTTTAACTCTTGTGCTGCTATCATTTCTTTAACATCTTCTTTTCAGACCCTTGCAAATCAGGATGGACTTCCTCTCCTCAAGATCTGACCAAATGGATGGTAAACCTTGAGCAAAAGAACACAAACAACTGTTTGATTTGAAAGTAACACTATTGGATCCTTAATAATTACCACTACCGCGAATTCAAATTGGATACAAATGTCAAATGTCAAACTCTATAAAAGCTTTTGGAACAGGATTGTGCCGTTACCTTCAATTTACAGGTCAAAGGTCATGGTGGTTGGGTAATGGTTCGAATTGTAAATGATCATTTTGGCCCAGATATCAAAAAACAGTTTGCGTTTAGCTTTTATGGTGCAAATAGAACATCATGGCCAGACATGGTTAGACAAATGAGGCTGTTATATATTGCATTTTTGACAGACCAGAAAACACATTAAAAAGCATTTATTTCCCTCCATTTTGAGGCCTATTCCATATAAGGCCAGCTACTATACTGCTACGTTCTTAAAATACTCCATCTTTTTTCATTGCCATTGGATAATGTCGGGTGCTTGGCTAGTATGGCTGACGAGATAGCATTGGCAGTGAATTAATTAGCTAGCTAGCTAGTGCTACGCTACGCTAAAAACAATTGACACTATCGTTAACTAGTTAGCACTCAAATCACTTGAGATACAGTACCTGACAAAGCCAGTGTTAGGCTCCTGTACTAGTAGCTAATATTGAGAATATACTTAGAACTGGTGGTGTTAGACAAAACATGCACATGGCTTATGCAAGTGTTAACGTTACACTAGGTAGCTATATTTTAATGTTTTTAGTATTGTCGTATTGAAATTGTCAGTGTGCACTCGGTACTGTAGCTTCATTGACCAGCTATCGTTAGCCAACTTCCAAATCTTGCTCTTCCGTGTAAACAATGTTTTTGACGCTCTCCATTTTTGACAGCGGGCTGGCTGAACGTCACACCAAACCAGTTAACGCTAAGCTTATTGAAATTGGTTGTATATTAATACTTTTCTGTGCTTTTCTTTAAAGGTGTAACATTATATTGATAGATCTCGTATCCGTCAGAAATCACTAGAGCTTGTCAATTATAATGGACATTGTGTTGACATAAGCTAGCAGCAGTATCACTAAACTAGCCAGCAAGCTAACGCGTCGAAGTCGAAGGTGGCTGAGTCGTGCTAGCTGACTAGCTACATTAGTTAGCGAGCTAACACTAGCTAGGCTAGTTATCATAGCGAGCTAACTTGCGCCTTGCAGGGCAATCACTTCTTTTAACCAACGCTCATGCTCACCTGACATACCAGCACCAAGACAGAGCTGCAGAGCTGTTCATCTCTTCCTTAATATACAGTACAGCAACATACAACGACAGATTCCCAGACTCTTATCCGCCATTTTACAACTTACCTCGCTGTTTGAATCAATCCCTTGCTAAAAACATAAATCAAAATGATCCAGATGTTGCAGAAGTTATAACGTTTTTACGTGTACTACCTTGCAAGTCCAACAAATAACATAAATCACTTTTAGAAATAACGTTAGTGCTTTGGGCAATCTTATTCCGTAGAATTCTATAGCTACACTAGAGCTAGCATGGCTCAGTTTGTTGTTTCGATACTAGCTAGCTAGATTTGTGTAGCACATGCACCACCTGTCGGCAATATTATACAGTACACTTATTGAAATTACGCATGTACGCAGCTCAACTGGAAGTTTGTCCCATGTAGAGTATTTCAATACTCAAGACTAATTTTCTTTTCATATTAAAATTATAGACTTTTCATACTTTGAATTTGTCATGTTTTCATATACGTACGTTCAACCAGCTATTTCAGTCTCATACAAGTGTTTCAGAATAAGGATGGAAAGCTATCTAGGAGGTAGGCTACTTTGCTACCCAACTTTCTGTTGCAGTAATAACAGAAAGTTTGTGAACGCTTTGGAACTATATCTGTTGGCCATTCCTGGATGTTTTAATCTAAAATGTGAACTCTGTTTTGTATATTTCTAGCTAAATAAAATCTTTCATAACTCATAACATTTCAATTGCTTCAATACTGTTTCTACTGTTCTCAGCCGTAATTGAGTCCATAGTTCATATTTTAAGGTTTTGGTTTTTTTAAATGCCATGTATAGGCTACATAGTGAACTGTCCAACTGTAATTTTAGAGAAACCAATCTTCATCAAAACGCAGTTGTTATTTCAGAGGATGGACATTAGAAACGTGTATACGTCCAAGGATATCAACATTCATTAGAAAGTGACACATTTTAGGGCAGAAGCTTTAATATACCAATATAAAAATAATATGTACATCAAAGGAAATAACCATTACGTACACACTGCCCAGATCCCTTATCACAAACTGTTCCGCAATTTACACACAGGCAGCTTTGAATAAATATTCTACAGTAAACGTAGCTGATAGAAGTTATCAGCAAAATCTGCTGGAATATGGATCTTAGTATAAATATGACTGCAGCTGCATTCCTGATGGATGTACAGTCAACCCCACAGGATAAAAAAACAATTCTAATACATCAAGACCAAAAAAAACATTTACCTAAATATGTTGGCCATTACAGATATGTGCAAATGTGACAATACTTTTAATTAACGTACAGTACTAACACTTTGTCAATAATACACAAGTTTCCATTGACCAATTTTCTATTTTTACTGTTTGTCACAACTACAGAGTGATAAATCACATACGATAGTGCCATTTCAACATGCTCCACTTTTGACCTTTTTTCTAAAACCATCTAAAAAGTTAAATAGTGAACATGACCTTACTTTAATGAACATACATAGAAAATCTTTACATTCAAGTTTTTCCATGTCACTCAAGGGAATTTTCAATTATTGTATTCTAAAACGTACATTGTTAATAATCAAAAATAAATACATAGTTGGAAATATTTCATCTCGTCAAGCATTGCTATGGACAAAAGTCAATATTTATTGTACAAATGTCCCCTCCAGTAATAGTGTACAGTCTATTAATTTAGTATATTCAGACAACAGTATTCAAATAACACCACAAAGATGTCCTGAAACATTTGACCTATGAATATTCTACAAATAGAACAATAGTGGTGCTTTATAGAGAGAAGAGGTGTATTCCACAGTGATGCAAAATAAACATTTTCAAAAAGAAACAAAATGCGAACAGGAACATTTGGAGAAAGAACAACCACCAGCACACTATTTACAAAGTCAAAGATCATAAAACCTGAATAACTTCAAAACTAAACAAAAACAAAAAGGGACGTAAGTTAAGTACTATGTCGGAGACTTCTTATAAAACAAACACGACTGAACAGATTGAACACGAGCACAGGTCGTGATGAGCAAAGTGACAGCTGTCGCGTACTGAGCATGTGAGAATGAGTATACTCAAGACCCGCTGATATCAAATAGAAGCTGTGGCAGGCTCGGCATTTTCTGATAGCTTCTCTGTGAATGCTTCTCCACTAGGGGGCAGTATAATGTAGTCTTTGTACCACACTTTGACCCGACAGGTTTTACAGCTGCTGTGCAGATTTATCAAATGAAGCCAACATTGGCAATTTTCAAGACATTTCATGACACCAAGCTACCTTTAACAGGCACAAAAGAATCTCACTATTTACATACATTTCATAATCAATTTCAAAAAGGCAAATTACGAGATGCAAATCCCCAAATTTGCAATAAAATGGCAGTTTTACAGAAAGCTGTGCGTTTACAACAGAAATTCTTGTAACCAACTGACCTCTATGTGCATGACTTAACGGACAAACATTCATAAGTGGACATTGTTTGCATTATTTATGTAACAGTATGGGGGTTAAACTCGTCAATGCTTTTGGAGAACAAACACAAATGCGCTCTCACGCCATCTAGACACGCACGCGCACACACACACACACAATCTCTCTCTCTTTCTCTCTCTCTCTCTCTCTCTCTCTCTCTCTCTTTGGCTAGACGATGGCTTTCACTTCCCTCCGTACATCCTCTCTATGTCGGTGAGATAGTGGTTCTTCAGCTCCTTCCTCTTTAGCTTGAAGGCGTCCGTCACCAAACCCGTTTCGGGTGTCCAGGGCTCTGGACTTAAACGCACTTTCACCGGAATCTCAAAACGTTGCAGTTTGACTACGAGGAAAAAAACAAAACGATATATATATATTCAAATCAACAAGTAGTCTATATTCAAATGATGTGTTTGTTCTACGAGTACCATTTTGTGATCTTGGTGCATAATGTCTTTTATTTTATTTTATATAACACAGGGAAGGTCTTACTTGTGGCTGCAGCCTCTTTTATGGCCTCCAACACCTCCTTCTCCATAGCTGGGTGGTTGCAGATCTCTTCCCAGGTGCTGGTAATACCATTCTTACTGGCCCGTTCCGTCAACTGCTTCTGATTGGGTACCACAAAGCTGATCACATAGCTCTGTTCACTGGATAGAGAAGAACATTGAAAAAGGGATCGTGTTATTTTTTAGACTGCTACCATTTTTTAGACTGCTTTTCGATCTGAGTGTCCCTGTGCTTACTGTTGGTCGCTCTGCATAAGAGCGTCTGCTGAAATGACTACATGTAAAAATGTACCTGTTTGCGTATGCACAGATGTTGTCGATGAGGGGGCAGTTCTTCAGGGCCGACTCCACTTTCCCCAGGGAGACGTACTCCCCAGCCTGCAGCTTGACCAGGTCCTTCTTACGGTCTGTGGATAAGGAACACACCGGGCCACTCATCAGTGAGGTCCATCAGACTACGGGGCTCGCAGATGTAGGAGGATCTGCGAACCGTCGACGACAAAAAAAATCAAAATCTGTTCTCCGAGTCTTCTGCCTGCCGTACGGAGCACGTGTCTCAACTTCAACTTAATTTTGTCCTTCGAAAGGAAATTAGTGTGCAGAGCAGGGGTCAGAAACACATCGCCAGACCAGCATCGCCAAATGCCAACAACATGACACGACACAGAACACACGATGGAGACACCCCCTTCCCCCAAAGGGGCCAATGGCGGGGTCCGGTTGGGACGGTACCCCCACAGCGGCGTCTGGACGATGACTCACCCACTATCTGGAGGCAGCCGTCGGCGTGGATCTCGCCCACGTCTCCCGTGCAAAACCACCGCTGGCCGTTCTCGTCCACCACAAAGTCCTCGTTCAGGTGATCGCTCTTGTAGTAGCCCATGGTGATGTTGGGCCCGCCCAGCATGATCTCGCCCCGAGGGTGGGGCTTGTCCTGGCTCGTGTAGCCGCCTTGGGGAAGCACAAAGGACGCGGACCTTGTGAAGGCGGGAGGGAGGGGTCGCGCCGGCGCCGGCGCCGGCGCCCGACCGCCGTCGACCCGTTACCAGGAAGCGGGAGGGCGTGACATTGGGGTTGTGTGCGGAAACAAATGCAGGCATATGTGTGACGGGCCCCATGCAAAATAGGGTAGCGTTGCACAAAAGCTGTCGAGCAGCACTCGACCGTCTCAACAAGGAGTGCCAGGGGGATGCAAGGGCCCAGAAGTGAAGCCCTATCTTTCTCCCAGAAGTGTGGGGGTTTTTTTTTTCTTTCTCTCCAGGGGTTAACAAACGTACCTTCAACCCAGTCTATCAGCTTCAACTCGCAGCAGACGAGGGGGGCCCCGACTCGCCCGGTGCTGTAGTCCGCCACTGAGGGAGAGAGAACACAAAAAGGCTTTCGGATCAAGATGGAAATGAGGGAACCTGAGGAGCTAACCCTCGTCTCACTGACCGGATAGCTGCTTTGTATGCCACAAAACAGTTTGTTGTGTGTCACCAACAAAGCCTACAGGTCTGTCTGTGTACACTAAATAGGGCACACCCTCGGCGTCCATTTATCTAACTGGGACTTTTGGGTCTTTGTCCTGGAGTCACATGGCTGATTTCGGGGGGCTGACTGAAGGCCTTGCAGCTATGCAGAAGGTACAGTGGTTGAAGCCCACGGATTTTTCATCATTTTCGATGTGTGTCAGAATTGAAAGGTTATTACTAGAGACTGAATGACGTAGTTGTGAATATCCAGACTGCGTATAAATGGTTTATACTGTGGTCATGTATAGTATCACCATATACTGAAGGATGTATATTGACACAACCAAGAGCATGAACATTACAGGACTGATAACCCCGACTATCATTTTCCACCAGCCTACCATTCCTGTGGTATCAACAACCAATTTTCGTTCATCATTTCATCACAAGTTGCTGCTTGAACAGACCCACTTACCAGCCGGCGCTCCCCACATGCACAGAACCCCCCGGGCATCTCAAGAGATCATTTAAAGGTTGCTTGGATGGGGACCACAAACTAAGGGAAAGCCCAGGTCATCAGACATCAGCATCAATTTTCCCCAACAGCAAGTAATTAAATTTGTCTTAAATTAGAGACTGGGAAGCCTATTATTCTCCCATTACAGACAGTCAGTCTTTCATCTTAAACCTCCCTCCCTTCTCTCCCTACCTTCCTCCCTCCCTTCTCTCCCTTCTCTCCCTACCTCCCTATTATTCTCCCATTACAGACAGTCTTTCTTATTAAACCTCCCTCCCTTCTCTCCCTACCTCCCTCCTCTCCCTCCCCACCCCCCCTCCCTCCCCCCTCCCCCCTCCTCTCCCTACCTCCCTCCTCCTCCCTCTCCCCTCCCTCCCCCCTCCTCCTCCCTCCCCCCCCTCCTCCTCCCTCCTCTCCCTCCTCACTCTCTGTGATGGTTCCAGCTCCGCAGGTCTCCGTCAGCCCGTAGCCCTGCCCCACCGGGCAGCAGAAGCACACGTTCATGAAGCGCTGGGTGGTGGAGGACAGAGGCGCCCCTCCTGACAGCATCATCCGGATGTTTCCGCCCAGCAGAGCCTTCACCTTCTTGAACAGAATCCTGGGCCCCACACACACACACACACGGTTTACGAGACGTTAGCAAGGCGGGACGATGCACTTTTCCCCACTTAGAGATTCCCCCCCCCCCATGTCAAAAAGGACAAATTGTACACAAACAAACTGGAACCCATTAGTCAGATACGCCTGTCTGATTTGATGACGTACAGACATTATACCGTTTGTATTACTGAGTTTATCCGTTTGGTAACAAGATCGGATCCAGTATCAGGTACGTGTTGAGTAGGGAACGTTCTAGAAGAACCATGGCCCGGGCATACTCACAGGTTGCAGATGGGGGCGTCGTAGCCCATTTTTATCTGCTCCAGTTTGTAGTTGTAGCCCAGCCTGAAGAGGGTCCTCTGGATGTAGTTCATCTCCTGCACCTTGTTCATCACATTTTTATAGATGCGGTCCATTATCTCCTGGTAGATAAACAGAAACCCTAAATCAGATCTTCCGTCTCCACCGACGCATATGTACAAATATTTACACGCAGGAAGTCATCTCGTGCCGCGCGATATCCTTTACTTGACAAATGGTTTGTCACAACATCTAAAAAAATTTTTTTTTAAAGACTGCTTTTTCTAGAAGTTTACTTACCGGAACAGCTGCCATCAGCGTGGGCCTCAGCACAGAGCAGTCTCCTTTACTTCCCTTTTTGATCTTGGTTGACTACGGAGGACAAATATTCGAATAATCTTTCAGCTATCGATGTCACATTCAATGTCCTTGTGTTAAAAAAAACTAAAAGACTTGAGTACCTGGTCAGAGAGAGTCTGTGGTGACGAGTATCCGACCCTGCATCCGTATGTGACACAGGAGATCTCAGCGGTCATCTCCAGCACGTGGGCCAGGGGCAGGTACCCGATGTAGGTGTCCGTGGGCCTGCGGAGGAGCGTGGGAGTCAGATGGCTGAGCGGTGAGGAAGTCGGGCTAGTAATCAGAAGGTTACCGGATCGATTCCAAAAGTCAAGTCAAGACGCGGACATCCCTACTGCTGCCAATGTGACGAGTGCATGACCGCGAGCGGTGAGCAAGCTCCATCTCATGATCTACAGAGGACGCTGCGCATGGATCACCGAGTCGCCGGGGGGGATATGGGTTTACGATCAAAACCAATCGGATTTGTCACATCCCCATCTGGGTTACGACGCTGCGGCGCGCAGCACCAATAACACCCGGCTGAAGTAAAGCCCCCTCACCCCAGGCCAGGAATCCTCTCACACTGGCCCGTCATGCCGGCTATCAGGTTACTGTGGATGATCATGACGCCTTTGGGGCGGCCGGTGGAGCCGCTGGTGTACATGACAACGGCCAGATCAGTGGGCTGGGGGGACTGGACCTCTTTGCTCACTGGTAGGACAGAGAGGAACACACACACACACACACACACACCTGTCACTAAATGGGATAACGCCATAAGAGTATCAACAGCTCATGTCTGACTGTGCTCCAATAATCCGGTGTCTTATCTGTTTAATGCGCTTAAGGGACATAAGCATGACATCTATGCCTTTGAGTGTTAACTGTACATGTGTCTTTTTGGTGTTTGACGTTGGGTGTGTTCCCCCCCCCCCCACACACTCACAGTTCTCCGGTTTGGCTCCCAGCTCTTGTACGGCCTGCATGGTGTGGATCTGGACGTTGTCTGGATAACCGGTCTTGCTGATGGTCTTGTTGTCCACGTAAATGATGTGTTTCAAGTTTGGAATCTCTCCCAGCACATGCTGTACAGGACAGACAGATCGTTACAACGTGTAAACTGTATTTCTTGGGGTTTTGTTGCAAAAGTGATGGTCTTGTCCAAGTAAATGTTTCCAGTTTGTAACCTCTTAACAGAATGCGCTGTACAGGACAGACCTATCGTTACAATGTTTAAACGGTATTTCTTTGGTTGTCACAAACAACCAGTTCTTTTTTTTGTTGGGACATGCATTTGTTCTCATCCACAAATGAAGACATCGACTGTACTTTGAGTTTGGTCTCCAGAAGCTCAGCGCTAGTGATGAGGTGAGTGGCCCCACAATCCTTCAGTCCATAGGCCACTGCTTCCTCCCCCAGCGTAGCATAGAGTGTCACCACTGTGAACGCAAGCAGGGTTTCTCATTAGCATCTCAGGCCTACAAGGACATTCCCCCCGAGGCAAGTAGGGTGAAGTACCTTGCCCAAGGACACAATGTCATTTGGCACAGCCGGGAATCGAACCAGCCACCTTCTGATTACTAGCCCGACTCCCTCACCGCTCAGCCACCCGACTCCCTGTCATAACACCAGAGTCGTAACGACACGGCCGACACTCACGAGGAAAGTTGCGTCGGAAGCAGGCCTGCGCCGTGATCATCCACTCGGCCCGCGTCTCGCAGAAGAGGGCGATGGTGGCCCGGGGCTGCTGGCCCAGCGCTGCCAGCCCGCTCCCCAGGTGGTCCATGATCTGGTCCACCTCGTCGTAGGACAGCCACCTGTACTCCCCCAGGATCAGCTGCAACAATACAAGACAACATCCCCAATGTGAGTCTGGCTGGCCTACCGCATCCAGGGCCGTCAGGACACGCTATGAGCGTAGCTAGGACTTAGGGGCGACGCGCAGGCCCTGGTTGTGAGTGCGAGCGAGGGGGGAAAGGCTTGTGAGGGGGGAGAGTGTGTGTGTGGGGGGGGGGAAGGGGCCCGTTACCTTTTTGAAGACCTTCCCGTTGGGCTGCGTCTCGTTCTCCTCGCTCAACACCTCCCTGGTGCCGAGGCAGTTGGCTTGGCCGAATCGCTGCACGGCGTGTTTGAACAGCTTGTCCAGGGTGTCTTTGCCGTCAAAGTCCTCCCGGGCCAGGGAGCCAAAGTGGTCCACGGAGCGATAGGGCCCCTCGGGTTTGCCGGTGGTCGACTTGGCTTTGACTCTTTTGGCCATGGCTTTCTTCTTCCCCGGGTCGGTGAGCAAATACCATGGGACAAAGGTGATCAGCGTGTACAGCCACATCAACAGGTACACAGGCGAGAACACGATGTAATGCATGTCTATCTTGCCGCCCATGGTCGAAGAGGGGGGGGGGGGGGGGGGGAGTGATTGGTGCAGAAAGAAAAAAAAAGAGTGCTCTTGCGGAAAGAGAGTGCGGTTCAGCCAAGTACTTCAGCACGGGGGCGTGGAAAGGTAGAAGAGCACGTAGCCAGACGGTTTGAATGAAAACGAGCCCTGAAGGTGCGGGCCTTTGTTGCAAGCTTTACAGGTGGGTAGCAAGGTGACTTGTGGAGCGATGGTTGCGCGGAAGGGGGGGGGGGGGAGGGGAGGTTGGAAACACGGAGAGAAAGACAGAAAGAAATCAATGTTAGTTCTTTGAAAGCTCGATAGAGAGTACGCTACATTTCCCCAAGAAACCCCAAGATCAAAGACAAAGAAAAATGTTGTGAAATAGCCCAAAGTTACTGCAGTTTGTTTCCCAGGAGAACCCGTGTCTGCGTTGCATGTCAAAGTGACGGACCTTCCGAGCGCTGGCACAGCCCTCACACAAACCTCCCTTTGATTGCTCACAAGCAGCTGAGAATTTCAACACTTCTGACTTATTTCCCAGAAAACAGCAATTGTTACATGAAGTATTGGTAGGCTTGCGGAATGGATGTCCAATCCCTAATCTCTAGGAGCGAGTCATGCAAATCAAGAGTTTATGGAAATGTTCAATTTAAAACCAAAGTCGCAATGGCAGGGTACAATGAATGCAGCTGAATGTGTGTGAGGCTTGTGTGGGACCGGAAGCAGAACAGAATTGATTTCTCAGCCTTGTGCAGTTGATCAACAGATCTTTTGTCTAACAATTCAGATCATATGATCATTTGACGAAGGAATAATAATGACTGTAAAATGTTAATGAAAATGTCCCCTGGAGTAAATTGCTATATGTAAATAGACTAAACAGATAGGCTGGAGGCCAGCAGTTTAGCGCTTGAAAGTGAGGCATGGACACCCAAAAACAGAGTTTAAGTCATTGCAGATAATTCCCTAAACAATTAGATAGTTGAAAGATGTACCACTTTGTGCAAAATGGATGGTATTATCCTACCTTCTTTACACTATTAAAGACTAATGACAGCAATGCTACTACTATTATTACTACTACTACTACTAATAATAATAATAATAATAATAATAATAATAAGTAAAAAATAAGAAATTATAGATGCCACAGCCTAAATTGGTTTATATCATCTTTACTTTTTAGGTAAAGTAATTTCACACGGAGATTACTTGAAATCCTTCAAGGGAATCAGGACCCATGACATCATTAAAAACTCCTTGTTCTAAGAGGGAAACTAAGCCGAACAACACATTGTTTTGGAAGTCGAAGATCGTCTTAACAATATTAGCCATAAAGGAAATCTGTTGACAGAATAGCCATTTTAATCTCTCAAACGTCAAAACATGTAACTGTCCCAAAAAGGATGCCTTCTAGGCACGGATGAACCTCAACCTGGACGAAACCTGATTCCAATCAAGCAGCCAACCTGTAGATGTGCTTAAGAACACAAGATGCTCATCGTGAGTGGTTTACAGCGCTCGTGTGCAACTGATCTGTCTAATCCCATTTGCTACTATTGATACCATGGAAAGACGTCACAAATCCAAAGGAATCCTTTAGAATGCGCATATAGCATTTGCAACAGACGTAATTTATTGAGACACTGGTAATTAAGAACATTTTACATTAAGTCTTTTCGCCAGTCTTAATCTATTTATCCACTGACGACTAATTTGACGTTGACAAGTAAAATATTCAAAGTTTCAAACATTGAGAAGTCTATTTTCGCTAGAAAAATCAACGCCCATCCACAGAAATGTGTCGCGTATAGGCTTATCAAACTGGCAAACTATTGAATTCTGTAGGCTATCCCATTCCCAAATTCTGATGCCACGTATCTGATTTAACCCAACGTCAAATCGTAAATCTTTAAAAGTGATACAAATGTCAATTTATTCCATATGACTGAGGAAAGACAATGAGCCAATGAAAAGACGATATTGACTATATGCAAATAATGTGCCAAGTAAAGTAGACAACGGTTACGCAAAACACTAGGCTACTAAGAACGATGATTCATTGACTATGTAACCTATAATGTGCCATTTTCAGTGGACAACGGTTCCGCAAAGCACTACTAAGAGCAGTAAGTTCATGCTTACCTCAAGTAGACAAACTGCGCTGTAAAGTTATTTTTTGTTGAGGGGACACTTCTTTAATTTTAAGAATTTAAGAACTTTCTTGGTCAACGCAACTATCTGTCTGTGCTGTTCTTGTTCCTGTGAGGTCCTCTTATAGAATTGACACATGTCCTTGTAAACGCCCATATTTTTAACCGGTTAGTATTTGACAGGAAGTGATGAAGATGTTTCTTCCAAACGTACTCGGAGTACCTGGTACTGGTGTGAGTGACTAACCCTTATTCATAGCGCCCAGTTTCAAACCCAAAACGTTCACGCTTCAAGACAAACACAGCTGTATCCTCATGCAATAACGTACACATAAGAATAAAAGCAGTTGACCCACATAATCATGCTTTTGTACGCGTCTGGCCTACTAGTGCAATCCTTTGGATAGTTTTGTACATGTTGTGTAGGTTGTATACCAATTAGGTTGCAATACAAAACGTTGCAATATTACTTGCAATTCAGGTAGACTGTTTTATAGAACACGTTCTTTTTTTTTTTTTTGGACTAGGGCTTGCATTTAAGGGGTAGTCTCTCGAATTGTAATGGCCACGCTAGCTATCAAGTCACATAGTAAACAGATTTGGTCCAGACCATAGACTATACTACAAACACGCAGTGCTAGAGCAATCTCTACAAAGAAAACGCTAGATATCGTTAGCTGTCTACATGCTTTGCTGTTCTCATTTCATTCATTCATTCATTCATTCGTTGTTGTTGTTGTTTTGGGCTGCTTTCCAGCATATAGGACTCGCTCGGAGACATCAATAAATGTAATCCGTTATCTTTGACATGATTCATCAGGGTTTTCACAAACGACACCCATTAATTATCTAGTAGACTCGACAACGTGACATATGCACCACTGCTCCAAAAGAACAACTTCCTAAATGAGGGATCATTCTAACGAACGATGATGTGTGCTTGGTCTGTTTACAAAGACAGCTAGCGCGGGCTTCCCTTCCTGAATGTTAGACACTTTGTTAGCAATATGCCACGAATATTATTCAACGCAGCTAAATAAAACAGCTGACAATTCCCCCAAAATATAAAACTGTTTTATTAATCTTCCAGTGTCGGTTAAGGGTGCTAGCTAGTATAGCAAGTTAGCTTTTCATTCTTACCTCAACACAGCAGTCGAGACGTCGGGGACCTACCCACAAGTATGAATGACCGATAGTAACCTAAAGCTGAAAAGAGACAATCCGGAAACTTTGCGTCATATGAGTCCATATCTCTCAGCCAATGTGCTTGGGTCTGCGTCACATCCATCGGGGTTGGAAAATTGCATCAGTAGTTGTCTAGTATTTGTCATCATGCTGAAATTTTAATATAAACAGGGCATGACCACTGCAGACGCAAGCGTGCGTACATCAATGTATGAAAGTTTCTTAAATTTCTTTCCTCCGTATTCCTGGGAGTTTTTTTATTGTCCTCCTTGGGGGTTGCGGTTGGTTGAGGTGTATTTCTATGGGCGATATGTGAAGCCCTCTGTGACACTGCTTGTAGGCATAATACAAGCTATACAAAACATGTGATTCATTACGTTTATTTCTACTACTGAAGGCCAGAATGGGCCTAAAGCTTAAATATATATATCAGAGCCCATATAATAACGGATTATAAGGAATTAAGGCGACAACTCTAAACAAGATAGTTACAACTAGCGTGATGTGATCAGATTTAGGTATTACTTGAGGTCAAACTGGAGCTGTTTCTATTGCGTGATTTGTGCGCCACCAAGTGGCGTTTACACATGTGCAGTAATGTTACCTGCTACGGTGGTCAAAAAAGCTTTCCATCATAACGTGTTAAAATTGAAAGTACACAAATAATAAAACACTTTTAAACCAAAACGATTTTTTATTTTACTGACAATTATAGCTTTAATACAGTACTTTCTCAAATTGTCAACTGGTATATTTGTTTACAAATATGAACAAAAATCATCTCAATACAACTTGACTTGGTGTAAACAATGAAAATGTGAGACCATGATAATCACTGCTTCCCTAACACATGCTCACACTTGTATTACACCTAGACCACATACATTATAGGAATATGCATCTATCTACTGTAGGCATTTATCAAAAAAAACAAAAAAAAAGTTTAGTTAACTGCTTTCATTTCGTATTTATTTTTCGGTACAGTTGAATTGTCAACAGCTGGATTTCAGGGTCACCATTTTTAATATCTAATGCCCTCAAAAAGCAGCCCAAGGCATCGTCAAGTTTACCCTCTGTGTAGCATTGTTTCCCCATTTTTACAAGTGATTCATACGTTTTCCCCTCAGTCACAGATGAATCGTTCTTTTCCAATGTGTCAGACTTTGAGACATCTGTTTTAACAGTGTAGTGATCCATTCTCTCACTAGACTCAAGCTCAGGATCACTGGTCGATTCCTCCAGCACACTTTCTTCATCTTCTCCTGTTTCGGAATCTCCAACGTTCATCGACTCATTCCTTCCTCCCTTGCTTTCATCGTTCTCAGTGTTCAGCGTTTCTCCACTGGGCTCCTCCTCCATCAGAGACTCGGCATGAGTCCCATTCATCTCTCCTCCATTGCTTTCGCCATCAGAGTGTTCATTTGAAACAGCATCATCATCATCATCCATGTCTTCTTGCAGGTCCTCTATATCCTCAATTACAGATTCCACAAAGGACCTCCGCGAGGCCACTGATGTGTTCCCTCCGAAGCTCTTTCTGACCCTGCTGGGGGTGGACAGAGTTCGGACCGATTTGGGCGTGGAAGATCCCAAACCATGAAAGGGTTCATCTAATTCACTCGCGTTGGAATCGCACCCCTCCTCCTCCTCGTCTTCCTCCTCGCTGTCGTAAATGACCGCGGCCCTTTTCTTTTTCTTGGTGGCGATGAAGGAGTCGTTTACGGACTGGTCTGCGTCTGAGACGTGGGTTCCGCCGAGACGAGAGGCGTTATTCTCTTTCGTGGATTTTACAGCCGGGCTTTCTCCTTCACTGTAGCTGCCATCCATCTGCAGTGCAAACCCCGAATTCCCCTCCTGGTTCTCCCCGGGTTCCTCTCCTGAAGCGTCACTGACACTGTCCTCCCATTTTAAATTGAAACTACTTGGAAGAAACTCCAAGTCCTCCTCTACTTTTGAGGGTGTTTCTTTATGACTCCCTTGGCTGATATTTGACGTCTGTAGCATAGACAGTCGATGATTCTTCAGGGGTTTGACCGGCAAGTCTCTCGCGTCTCCCGAGGATTCACGAGGATGATTCAGTGACAGGCTTTTGAGTTCAGAAGAGAAGTACACATCTTGGTGTTTGTCTTGTTTATCAGGTGAGGGGGTGTATGCTAGACCATTGTGTTCCGCAGGTGAGGTTGCATTCTCTTGACCGCTGAGCTCCACACCGTTAGCAGTCGCGTCACCCTCCTTCACCGGGAAAGACACATCGATCACCTCTTGAACAGAAGCGTCAAGCACGTCATTATCCGCCAGTTCCTCCTCAGGAGACAGATCCATGGAAGAGTCGACGTCATTGTTTTCCTCACTCCCTGTCGGCATATTTGGATCTTCTACGCTTTCATCCACAGTTAGATCGACAAACTTGTCGCTCAGATTAAGTATGTTGCTCTCAACTCGCGACCCAGTTTGGGTGAGATCAACAAGCGCAAAGCTGTTTTTAGGAGAGGGGGGGCTGGGGCTTGGACCCTTGGGTTTCCTCTCGGTTGATCCCATTGTGTTCTGTGGTGGTTTTCGCAGCCATGCTGGCTGGGTGTTAGATTCAATGCTTTCTTTGAGCTGCTTGTGCAAGTCGGACTCGGCTTTCATCAGCTCGTGAGCTTTCTGGACCCGGTTCTCGATGTACTGGTGGGATTCCTGATCCTCGGGATGATCTTCTTGGTTATGCGTTTCATTGGAGAACATGAGGTCATGGTCGGAGATGCCAAACATCTCCATAGTGTGAAGGTAGGCGATGTGTTCGTCGAGCTTAGGGTCACTGCACCTTTGGGTGGAGTGCAGTGACTGGAGCTGCAGCTGTGTGGAGGAGGACCGGGTGTCTTGCAGCGTGAAAAGCTCCTTCAGCTCTTGTCTACTGAAGTACCTGAATGGATTCTTTTTGTCCCCTGTGGTCTGTCTGATCAGAGAATCTTTGAACACCTGCCGCCGGTAGATCTTCTCTTCCACCGTACCGCAGGTGATCAGCCTGTATATGACGACGTTTTCCGTCTGTCCAATTCGATAGGCCCTGTCGACCGCCTGAGCGTCGGTGGCTGGGTTCCAACTGGGATCGAAAATAACCACCCTATCAGCGGCTGTCAGAGTGATTCCGACCCCTCCCACTTGCGTCGTCAGGAGAAAGACAGAGTACCGCTTGTCGTGCTGGAAGAGAGTGATGCGCCGCTCTCTCTCCGCGAGGTGTATCACAGTGCCGTCGACTCTCATGACCTTGAAGCCCATGTTGACCAGGACTCGCTCCATGATGTCCAGCATCTTCCTCGACTGGGAGAAAACGAGCGTGCGATGGCCTTCTTCCTTGAGCCGGAGCAGAAGGTCGACGAGGAACATCAGCTTGCCCGATTCCGCAATCAGTGTTTTGTCCGATATGTTGTCGATCATGTTAGCAGCGGACGCGTTTTCGTCGTTGACGATTGCAGATGTTCCTTCTTCCAGACCCAGCTGAGCAACAGCCCTCGCAGAGAGGAGTCTCGGGTGGTCGCATAGTTTCTTCAGGATGTTCAGTTCGGCAAGTGGTGACCTGGTGGTCATGAGCAGCTCCTTGATTTGGTCTAAGGACAGAAACTTATTGTAGATGTCCTCTTGAATTGGGCTTAGGTATGTCCAGATAATGAAGTCATTCTTTCTGGTCAGGGTTGGCATTATAGCGCCGCCGCGCCTTGGAATTTCTTCGGCGCCGTCTGCCTCCAAGTCGTCGTGATTGGCCGTTTCAGATTCCTGCTTTTTTCTCTGCACCTCGGCTTTGGTTCTCCTCAAGAAGTACGGGTCGATGATGGTCATCAGGTTCTCCGACATCTTCAGTCCCAGGGCCTTCTCCCCTGGCGTGGCGTCCTTCTCCCTCGCCCGGGTGATGGGATTTTCATATTCCGTTTTAAAGGTCTTGGCTGTCCCGAGGAGAGCCCCGTGACACGCAAAATCAAACAGAGCCCACAACTCTTTTAGATTATTCTGGACCGGAGTACCAGTCAGAAGTAAACGATTCTGAGCAGGTATGGCACTGGCACTTTTTGCCGTCTTGGTTGACGAGGTCTTGATTTTGTGCGCCTCGTCCAGGATGACGTAATCCCATTTGAATTCGCTGCCGTTGTAAGATGCGAGAAGCCCCCAGTTGTTTATCAGCATTTGGTACGTCGTTATAACGACACCCCCTCTCCTTTGAATCTTCTCCAGGTTACGGTTTCGCTCTGTTTTGCTTGAACCATGAAACTCTTTCACTCGCATCCCAGGGGTCCACTTGGCAAACTCTTTGACCCAGTTTTTGATGAGCGATGTCGGCATGACCAGGAGAGCATGTTTCACCAACTCAGCATCATACATGCCAGAGAGGAATGAAATCACCTGAATGGTCTTTCCCAGGCCCATGTCATCAGCGAGAATTCCCCCTCTCCTGCCATTAAGACCATATAGAAAAGCGACACCCTCTTTCTGGTAATCATACAGTTTGTCGTAAAGATCTTTGAAAAGCATTAGACCACAGTTATTCACATTGACAAAGTCCTCAAACTCATCCTCAGAGTCTTGCTGTTCCATCTCTTTAATTGCTTCTTTGAGTTTCTGTATCCTGCCTTTAAGCTTGTCACTTGGGAGGATCTTGTAAGCCAACTGAAACAGTTCCAATGACTTTGACATGTTTCCTTGTCTGGCAGCATCTTTCCCTTCCTTGACATACCTTAAAGACAACAAAAACATCTTAGTAGCCTAGTTCATTCATTCTTCGAACGTACAATCCATGCTTTAGAATACGTAGTAAGTAAAGATAAGAAAACATGTCATTCAGAAGCCAGTGCTATAGATTCGCTGATTAGATCATACTGATGATAAACGGTTTTCATATGATGTGTATGTGCATGTGTGTTGGAGTGCTAGATTTGGCTTACCCTTGATAAGTGTCCATCTTGTCCGTGGTCATTAGCGATGACCTGATTGGAACAGTAGAAAACATGCATTACAAATACTCACCAAGTTTGTGCCTTGAATGTGCAATAAAAGGTGTACATTCTCACGGCACTCCTAGTTTTGATAATGACCTGCATTTGATTTGAATGTACCTGTCTTTCTTTGCCTCATTCCCAATATTTAACGAGTACAAAAACGTTGTGGTACAAATGAGTAATCATAACAAGCACCTACTAAGTTAACGGGTTCCCCACTCAAACCAGACGACACAACGTAGCTTGGCTAGTTAATACTGTACGTAGAAACTAACATTTTTATGATCGATTACTGTCTGTGATACTACTGTAGCAGGTCATGGCTGGTTATGTAGCTGGCTTTGTTAATATATCGCAAATCTAATTTGCTAGCTAGCGAATAACTTAGCTACAGTGAAGGGCTGTGTAAATATCTGAATTATCTAACTCATTATTTCACTCAGTCATTAATTTGTACCTTAATGGTTATGCCAAACCAGAGATTCCCTTCATCCCAGTACAGCTAGCAATGAATTTAGCCAGATTACATAGCAGGTTATTTGCGACTTACTTGTCTAATTTCTCACATATTTCCGTGACTCGAACCTCGTCCGTGTGCTTTGAGGCATCCATTCTCTTCATTCGGTTTTTGAGATAATTCAAAAACCATTTATTAGTTGGCTAATTTAGATATATGTTCACATGCTCTTGTCTAGCTTGAGGAAAAATGAAGAAATTTCTGGAGTGTTTGAATATACAACTGTTATCCGCGCCACAGGTATTCAAACAAATCAAATAGCTTGGATTTACACATGCGCAACATATTGGCCAATAGTATCGTAGGATATTCCGTGTATGTTTGCTAACCCGGAAGTTAGTGCCTGCTCCTGAAGGTGGGGTTTATTATCTCTATGGGGTGGAGCAGCGACCACATAAATAACAAATGAGAACCACAAGTCGAGCCTGACGTTTTCATACTTCATACATAAATTCTAGTCAGAATATGAGTCTGATAACTCTCCGTTGGGCTGTGACTATGGGGCATGTTTCAACCGAACTCGTAAAACAAATGCCTCTTCGCTCAATTGGATAGACCTACAACCAATCATAGCAACGTAATATGTTCTTGGTTGAAAACGAATTAAACCCAATCGCTCTTTCGTGACGTTGTTGATTACGTTACTGTTGATCATCTCTCCATCATCGTATAAAGCCCGCCCTGGCAATTTCATTGGTCCGCCCAGCTCCTGATTTTATATAGTTTGTCCTATATCTATTGTTTGTCCCCGATACGAGCCCCTCCAGACCCAAATTTTTGTTGTGGGCGGGGCTAGGTTGGTTTGGAAGCCAGGCTACCACAAGTCTATGATGAAAACACAATGTTTCCTGTCTAAAAGAAGGGGGGGGGGGGGGGGGGGGTAGTTTGCTATTTCATGATTGCTGTGAGATGTGTGTGATTTTTTGTAATAAACATATATATATATTTTTGTTGTTGAAATGTATCTGGGTTTTGTCAGAATATCTGGCACCAGGCCCAGGTGAGTGCTGACAAAGACTGTAATATCACAATGTCAATCAAATGTTATTTTAAGTGTTGACTGTGTAAGAACGACTGGGTATTGTATTTTGCAGCATAGCTTAACAACAATAACCTACCCTGGAAGTAAGACCAATGTTGTTGTTTCTATGATCACTTTTATTGTCACTGAACAGTCTCTCACAATCTCTCACAATCTCTCTCTCTCTCTCTCTCTCTCTCCCTCTCTCTCTCTATCTCCTTTCTCTCTCTCTCTCTCTCTCTCTCTCTCTCTCTCTCCCCCTCTCTCTCTCTCTCTCTCTCTCTCCCCCTCTCTCTCTCTATCTCCTCTCTCTCCCTCTCTCTCTCTCTCTCTCTCTCCCCCTCTCTCTCTCTCTGTCTCTCTCTCTCTCTCTCTATCTCCCCCCCCCTCTCTCTCCTTTATCTGTCCATTTCCTCATTTCACACAGATAAACCACCTTTCTCATGCCAGCATCAAAGTTGGTCTACAGAAGTTGGCGAGTTTGGCATTATACATACATATACATTATACACAAAACACTCCTTGTACAGACTGCTTTGTGTGACTTTGTGCTTGCTTTACCAGTCATCTGAACTATTGCTTTCAGAACTATATAGTGTTGATAGGTTATTACTAGCAGGTTGCACAGTGAATCCTTAAAGCAACAGCGATCAGCAAGTGATGTTGGGCAAGTGTAAACTGTGGCACTGTTAAAAAAAAACATACAGATGTGGTTGGAACCGAAAGATGGCTTCACAGAGGCTTTTTGATGATCTACAGTTTCATAAGGAACATAAAAAATCCTCTTAGACCTGTCCCTATGGGTCACTTCCTGTTCATAAGTTGACTTTAGATAAACGGTATATTGTCACAGAAATGATTGTCATCGTGGCAGGTATTCAGTCTTCCTGTCTCTGAACAAATGGACTCATCTTCACATTGATATTGTTCCTTTTGATTTATATGTGCGATCAACAGTTGGCATAGCACATGGCTGTTTTTCTTTTTTTCTTTTGAGGTATTTAATCATAAATAGTTCATCTAATGTTGCCAGTAATGTTGTTTTGTGAAGGAGTAATACCAGAACGGTCACATATTTGTTATCGCCACCAGAATGGGAGGCTCATCTCCAAGAATGGGATTATTTAGATGTTGTTTTTCCTGTTGCTGGTTGGCACAGAGGTAACTTGCCAACTCTTGCCAATCTCTTAACATTACAAGACAACAGACAAAGACGATGGAGCGCAAGGTAACATTAGACTGAAGAATGTCACAGTTTGCACATACGCTTAACAATGAGGGTTAATAATTGATTTGTAGTTGTATATTTCAGATGTTTTCTTATTGGCTACTTTTCTTATAGGAGGACCAGTTGCGTGCACTTCAGAAGTGTTTTAACAGCATGGAGGAGCCTAAGCATATGAACAACTCCGAAGACGCCGACAGCGATCTGTACACAAACAGAAACAGGTGCGTCTGAACATGTTGTTTGTTTGTGTCCGCTTTTGTATGTTGATCAATGATTCTCTCATGTCTTTCACGTTTAACACAGAAGCTTATATGAGACTCTGTTGCAGGGGCGTCGTTAGACCCTTTTTACTGGGGCACGCGCCTCCCGTATGTGTCCCTGCCAAAGCTGCTATCAAACTTGCGTCCCTGAACTGTTGTATAGTGGGTTAAGCAAGGGGAGTTTCTATAGCCTAGTAGTGTGTTGTGCGCAGAAAGCTTGAAAGGAAAAAGGGATATGAAAAGGGGCCTGTGTCCCAGTAGAGTTTTATGTCGAACAATGCCCCTGCTCTGTTGTACATCCAGTGTTTCTGGTCTACAGCTATATAGTAGCAGTATGTTTGATTCTGTCCACCCTCAGGAGTAGGTCATCTTTTGACGAGGGCAGTCTCTGCATTTCCTGCACTCGTCCACACAGCCTTGTGGACCCTGGAAAGCCGTATTCTTCCCACTCCCCTGTCATTAAGACGGGTTGGCTGGACAAGACCCCTCCTAAGGGGTAAGGGAGGAAACCAGAAACAAGAGCTCAAAGAAAGACATCCTTTGTGCGTGTGTGGGCTCGTGTGTTATTAAAGTAAAGCCTTGCCTTATCTGCAGGACTCTGATCTTTCAAAAGCGCTGGGTGACGCTGGATGCAGAGTTCCTGAGATACTATCAAAACGAAAAGGTTCAGTCACGCGCACGATCTCTCACGATACAAGTTTACACTACCGACCGCGAAATGAATCGGCATCTGTCACGGTATCCCTCCCTTCTTTCCTCAGGAGGTGTTCTCGAAGCGATTCATCGCTGTCTCAACCATCGCCGATGTGCTAAGCGTCGGTGAACAGAAGTTTGAGGTGGTGACAAAGAACAGGACTTTCTTGTTCCGTGCCGAGAACAGCGGTAGGGCCTCTACTCAGAAATCTATTAATAGAAAATACCGCTACTGTTATTGTCATAGGTGTGTAATCATTATTTAATTATTATTATATTTTTTAGCCGTCAGGGGCGAGTGGGTGGCAGCCCTTAAAGAGACAATCCAGCAGCTTTGCTCCAACAGGAACATGCGTTCTACGAGCGCAAGTGATGCGGGAGGGGACAGTTGCTGGGAGAAACAAGGATACCTGGAAATGAATGGATCCCGCTCCAAACTTTTTATTGTCGTCAGTGCAGACAGGGTGTTCCTCTACATGAACTCAGAGGTGCTTGTTTGGGTATTCCATTGGGATGGTTCACTAAACACAAATATAAATGTCACGTTTCAGGCGCAGTGCTAAAATATCCACCCCACCTCTTATGAAATCCATTGATGAGGATCTAATGCTTGGATTTCAACGGACTGATATACCTCATTTGTAACATAACTCGACCTAGCATTAACATGGCTGCATCTTCCGTGGATGTCTTTTATTCGGTATCTCAGTGTCGTTCATGGGTTAGCGACAGAGGCCGTTCTGGAACTCCTCATCTCTAACATGACATCTTCTCATCAGGAACGCAGCCAAGGGATTGGCATCACGAGCATCGACATGAACATGGGCAGCGTGAAGAGCTCCGACCCGCGCGCCTTCAGCCTCAACACATGCTACAAGCTGTTCAGGTGAGACACATACTACAAGCCACGCACGTGAGACGCAACGACCTTGGGCCTTCCTCATGACCCACAGTCCAGTCCCCACCACGCACTGTCAATCCGCACGATTGCTAAACAACCGCACTCCGTTTTGTAGTTTTGTGGCAGAGACACCGCAGCAGAGAGATGAGTGGGTGGAGGCCATGAAGGCCTGCATCAGCCGCTCTCTGTCCAGTGACACGGTGGTGTGGAGCGTCTGGGCCGAGGAGTCCAACCGGAATTGTGCCGACTGTGGGGCCGAGGACCCAGACTGGGCGTCTGTCAATCTTTGCGTGGTCATCTGCAAGTTCTGCGCAGGTACTGAACCACCGTGACTAGAACAGGAACGAGGGGAACAGGGATTTGGGCGCTCGACACTTCGCAGTTCAAAATGATCGCCGTCGTGCCGTCTCTGACATAGATCAGGCATTACTAATCTACCGCCGATAAATGAGCGTTTCCAGTGTCTAACTGATCTTCATTTGGATACATTTAGGAGTGCATAGGAGTCTTGGGCAGAGTGTATCTAAAGTCCGCAGTCTGAGGATGGATGAGAAGGTGTGGACTGACAGCCTTATTCAGGTAGACACACACCTCACATATCTTTATAGTCAAGACGAGTCACATGACACCTGCAGGTGTACAGTAGCAGTCGCCAGTAGCATTGAACCAGGGAACAAGTAACTTCCTTTGTGAACGAACATAATATTGCAACTGTGACGACTTCTGCTTTCACGAACGTGAACTATTTCCCTTCTGTCGAAATGACAATGTCCGCCCCATCTTTTCATTCAATAGGTGTTCGTCCAGCTAGGCAACGACCGCTCCAACCTGTTCTGGGCCTCAAACGTTCCGCCAAGCGAAACCATCCTTCCTTCAAGTAACGGTGAGGAACGCCAAAACTTCATCAAGAACAAGTACTGCCAAAGAAAATACAGACAGTACCACAGGCTGTTTGGCTGTCAGGAAGACCTCAACAAAGTGAGTTACTGTCTCTCTGTCTGCCACCATGATATCTAATTTTAGAAACGTTACCCAAGTATCATTCCTTTTTCTCATGCCCCTTCTCTGACCCCCGCTCTGTCAGGCTTTGTGCAACAGTGTTCAAACAGGTGACCTGCTAGAGACCATGTCATTGGTCTTCTGCGGGGCTGACGTGAACTGCTCCACCGGAGACCCAGATGTGCCCAACCCTCTGTGCATAGCCCAGAACTATGGGCGGAAACTGCTAGAGGAGTTCCTCTTTCATAACCTCAATACAGGTAACAAGATGTTTACCATTTACCCCCAACCAACAACAACCTTCACTGCAATACAAAGTCCCTCCAATGGTTCTGTGAAACCAATTTTGTTCTGGAAAAAAGCTTAACGTTTTGTAACTGTTTCCGTTCATCCAGTGTTTCCGGGGGAACAGGACGTGGAGCGGGTCATTCCGCAGGCTGCTGACTCGATTCCCCACGCTGGGATTTTGTTCAAGATCGGCTCCACCACGCGAGCAGTCACGGAGCGCAAGGGAAAAGGAGGTATGTCGCTTCACGGAGGGGTCAGATGGCTGAGCGGTTAGGGAATCAGGCTATTAATCAGAAGGTTACCGGTTTGATTCCCGGCCGTGCAAAAAATGACATTGCATCCTCGGGCAAGGCATTTCACCCTACTTGCCCCGGGTGAATGTCTCTGTACTTACTGTAAGTCGCTCTGGATAAGAGCGTCTGCTAAATGACTAAAATGTAAATGTAATGTTTGTTGACACAATGAACTGTCAGCTGAAAGTCATTACCGACCCAGCGCGAAAAGACAATTGACGTAAAACATCTGAAGTCAAATCAATGACAATGCGACGCTGTCCACCGTGTCGGGGCTATGCAGACTTCAGCCAACGGTGGTGCACTCTGGACAAGGGCGTCTTCAAATACTTTGACGGCGAGAAGCGTGCGCACCCATGTGGAGAGATCAAGATGAGTGACGTCCAGTGCCTCGTGGTCAATCCTTTAGGAAAACATGGGTGAGTCGGGGAGCAACAGACAAAGCACTAGCCCTCCTCTTCCAACAGGACGGACACAAATTGTATTCAACCCATAAAGCCTAAACTCTTTTCGTTCTTCTTTGACTCACCCCGAATTCAGCTACTTCCATACCTTTGAGCTGTACCAAATCTCTGGTCGAATACACCTGTTTGGAGCCGACACTCCCGATTCAGTGCAGCAGTGGATCGAAACCATCGCCAAGGTAAGCCCGTTCCGATCTCACCGACAGCGAAACCTTCACCGTGAAAAGCTTGGCACAGTGCCGTAACCGGGCGGAGGACCAGGAAATCACAAGTGCCGCTGTGTCGTCATGTGCGTCAGGCCATAGTGCCCCCGGAGGCGGAGGGCATGGCGAGCTGGGCCTTCGAGAGGGTGGGAAGGCTCCGCTACACCGAGGGGCCCAACCCACACTGCCCTCGAGCCTGCTGGGTGGCGGCGGGGGGCTCGACGCTCCTCGTCCTGTTCCCCGGCGCCGACAGACCAGAGAAGATCGACCTGCGCAAACTACAGGAGCTCTGTGAGTCCCGGGAGGGGGGCGGGGTCGTCTTGGTGGTCATGTGACAAAGAAAAAAAAAAACACCCCCCAGCAGTGTAAGTGATGGTGTGTGTCTGATTGTGGTCTCAGGCGTGCAGCCGGAGCCAGGGCCCGTGGTGCTGGTGGATAGAGGCAGGACTTTGCGTTTCGAGGGGGACCGGAGGGCCGACTTCCCCGGCTGGGTGAGCAGCCTCCAGAAGGGGGTCGGGGGGGGTGACGGACCCCTGGACCAGCAGCAACTGACCGGCATGGATGTCCCCGTCATCGTTGACCGGTGTCTCGGCTTCATCACGCAGTACGGTGGGTGGCCAGAGTCACTAGGCGGTTTGAAAAACGAGTCCCCTTGATGTTTTTGTGCGTTCGGGTCAAACGTTCGTCGAGCGGCCATCTTTGTTTTTGTTTTTTGTTTTTTTTCTCGCAGGCTTGAAATCAGAAGGGATCTACCGCAAGGCGGGCGTGCAGTCGAGGGTGACGGCCCTGCTGTCTTCTCTGTGCCTGGACGCCCGGCGCGTTCAGCTGACGGAGGGGGAGCACCATGTGGACGACGTGGCCAACGCTGTGAAACGGTTCCTCCGGAACGTCCGCGAGGGAGTCTTCGACGGGGAACAGGCCTCGCTGCCGTGGCTCCAAACCGTGGGTGAGTGCAGGCGTGCCCGGAAAGACGGGCGTGGTGGCGTGTGGAAAAAACCGCCTCGTCATCCGTTTTGTTCCTTCTTCTTCTGTGGTCTGCCCAAGCAGCTCTCAGCGAAACGAGTCAAAGGATCTCTCAATACCAGGCCCTGCTCGCCAGCCTCCCCCCAGTCCACCGGGCCACCCTGGGGGCGGTCATCAACCACCTCTACTGGTGAGCCCCCCTGCCCCCCCCCCCCCCCTCTTTTCTTCCCTTCTTGTGTTTCCAATTTGACGGGGATGTCGTGGGAGTCAGAAGGCTGAGCGGTTAAGGAGTCGGGCTAGCAATCAGAAGGTTGCCGGTTCGATTCCCGGCCGTGCCAATGACGTTGTGTCCTTGGGCAAGGAACTTCACCCTACTTGCCTCGGGGGAATGTCACGTTACTTACTGTAAGTCGCTCTCGATAAGAGCGTCTGCTAAATGACTAAATGTCAAATGCGCTCATTTCCTCACGCAAAGCACTAATCACCCCCATCTGTGGTGTCGTAAACCAGTGTCCAGTGCTTCGCCGAGGAGAACAAGATGGACGCGCACAGCCTGTCCATCGTGTTCGGTCCCACCCTCTTCCAGGCCGACGGCACCGACAAGAGCGCTGGCCAGGTGGTGGAAGACCTCGTCCAACACTACCAGATCATCTTTGACGTGAGCGCACGCGCCTCGAAAGGACAACGTCGACCGCCGAGGTTTGAAGAAAGAAACTCATCATTCTGCTTGTTCTCTCCTTGCAGGTCGACGCAGAGCACTTTAAAAGGCAGATTGACATGATTTCCAACATCATCAAAGCCAAAGAGGACCGACCGGATGAGGTGAGGGTGTACACTTGGCGACACAGCGCGCTCATGATGAAGTAAATCGAATTGATATTGACATTTGTTCATTTAGCAGACGCTTTTATCCAAAGCGACTTCCAAGAGAGAGCTTTACAAAAGTGCACAGGTCAATGATCATGAACAACGAGATGGCCCCAAAACATTGCGAGCAGCCAAAACATGAAGCACACATTGTGAAAACCAAATAAGTGCCAATGGGAAGAAATACAAGAGCATGTAGTTACAATTAAACAACATGAACCTCAAAAAGTGCAAGGGTGTACCTGTAGGAAAGCAAGCAGCAATAACATGATTCAACCACAGCATCGTGACGTCCTCAATCTCGGTCCAGTGGCGCGTGGACTCCTCACGCGAGTCTTTTGTTTCGCGTCTGAATATCTGCCCCGAAATGTTCCTGTGTTTCCAACAGGGACCTCTGACCCCGCGCACCATATGTGGCATCTACCTGGAAATGACGGAGGAGGGATCAGAGCTGCTAGTCCAGGTCAGCTTTGCCATCATCCATCACGACCACCCCCTGAGATGCCCTTAGCCTTTTCACTCATCCGTAGGTTGGGTCTTAACATGGATGAGGACTTGACACAGATTCTTTTTTTTTTTTTTTACAATTACACCACTCCTGCTCTCCCGGTAGTACTTATTGGTGGGGACGTTTCAACGGTCTGTTGACATGGTTACAGTAGGGGCCGTGTCCCAGTGATGTCTGAACCGCCTTCCGTGATCTAAGCCCCCCTTTGCCCCTCCCTTCCCAAACGGAAGGTGTCCCAGACGATGACTGCTACGGAGGTGGTTTCTGAGGTTCTGAGGCGGAGGAACATCTCTTCACAGCAGGAAGACTACTGGAGCTGCTTCCTGGTCAATGACAAGGATGACATGGGTAAAAAAATCTATATGTATGGGCGAAAATGGCCATAACCGAACCGCCATCAAGGTGGTTATTTTTGTCAAATAAGTGACAGGGCTCATAAGTATGAGTCGATAATGTTCACGAAGGGATTATAAGACTACCATTTTCCCGACTCCTTTAACAGAACGCCCTTTGCACTATCGGGAGCAAGTGCTCCCTGTATATTCTTCACTTGACAAAGACTGCCACCTGGTGATCAAGAAGAATGACTACATGAAGACCATTTTAACATGCACAGGTAAATAAACAATTTCCCATCCTTATAAGAGAACAGAGGCCTTGAACAAACAAACCAAAACCCCTCCATTGGACTTATTCTTTACTCCTGTGAAAATGTTGTAGTCAGTGCTGACTGTGGACCTCCTCCTACAGATGGATGGGTAAACGTCACCAGAAATGGGCACGTACAGTTCTGCGAGGAAAAGGGCCAACGAGCCAAGGGCAGCTTCAGCAAACGCTACTGCGTCGTCACGGCCACCTCCCTCGAGATTTACAAGACTCCAAAGGTGAGGCGACGAAAGGCTGCATGCCTGCGACATCGCTCCTGGCCTGCTGTGTCATAAGAGTTTCCTTTTTCAGATTGACCTTGGGATACACGGTGCACCTTGACCTGTCGACTTGTAGAACGCTTGGAGACTTTTTATAGACTCTAAATATGCATTCGTTTTTATTGATGGATGATTAATGAAATGGGGTTGTTTTTTCTATGTAGAGTAACCATCCGGAAAAGGATTGTCACTTGCAGGCTCTGAAGGTCTACTGTGGCATCAGAAAGAAGCTTCAGCCGCCCTCAAGGTAAGACACGACCCAGGGCTTTAACTGGCTACACTGACACCGACTGGTGTCTACCTTTCAACTACTGCTACTACCTTCCAACTTCTCTCTGTTTACTGACCAAAAACTGGAGTTGACAGTTACCTCTGTTTCCCTCCAAACTCCTGTGTTAGCTGGGGGTTGACCGTAGTGTGGACGCAAAACCAACATGAGATGCATAGATGGTGAGATTCTGCAGGAACTGTGGACCGTAACTTTTTGACTGTGCGTACGTTTCAAAGACACGGTTCTCCTTTCGCTCTCACCCTGTCTGCATCCTCTCGTTTTCCTCAGGTATCTGTGCTTTGAATCCAATCATGAACTAACCGACTGGTTGGCCACGTTTATTTTCCTCCAGGTAATCATTAGCGATTGCTATTGACATTGACACAAAGCCTTTTCTAGGGATATCCCTTTTCACGTATTAATTCGCTGACATAGTCATAGTTGGTAGTCGGTCACCTGTTTTAACACTCGTTTACTGTCTTCTAGCACAATGGGGACCTGTGTCCAGTAACCTCCTGATTTAAAGGCTGGGGAAGGATTTTCCTCCCATCCATCTCCACATCATTCCAGCGATGGCTTCAGGAAGCCTTGATTAAGCCTTTTTCCCTCCCAAATGATGAATATATATTTGTACCAGATTGTTATGATCTCAGTGTTCTCTCTATGTAACGTTCTACATGTGGAATAAATAAAGTGTACATTTTGATATGTGGCGGATCTCAAGGTTGCATGTAACTCCAAGTTTGATTGTACCCGCATCCATCCTCTTTAATGCATGTTCCAACACAATCCAACTCTGAATGCGAACAGCACAGATATGAGGCAAAGCGTCACAGAAACGCTTCCTATTTAATGAGGAATTCCCACGAGTAAGAATCTGATGAGAACACTGGGGACCATTAGCAGTAAAATGTTCTCAGATTAAAACCTAAGAGTTTCTCACGTGGCCAGAGGTGGTTCGTCTAAACCAGCCATCACACAAGGCCTCCGAGCTGGCAACTGTTACATTGCAGCTTTGCGCTATCGATGTAGCAATCATTAACTGCCACATTATTTAACAAGGATGGGTATGAAGATGAATGTGAGAACGTGCTGCGTGCTCGACTCTGGACAGGAGTGTACAGGGAGACCGATCTGGTTGCTGTTGCAGCCTCAGCATCGATCCATCGCTGGGTTGAAACCCCAGAGGTTTGCTCCCCCTCTCTCTCTCCCTCCCTCTCTCTCTCCCTCCCTCCTCTCTCTCCCTCTCTCTCTCTCTCCTCTCTCTCCGTCTCTCTCTCTCCCTCCCTCTCTCTCCGTCTCTCTCTCTCTCTCCCTCTCTCGTTATTCTGAGAGATGCTTCATAGACTCCGAAACAGCGGCATCGCCAGATCCGAAGCCAAGGAGGGCAATTCCTAGAGGGGTAGTCTGGCCTTAAAGGAGCGACCGGGTGTGGGGCCCTGTGACTGACAGTAAGTGCGGGACCGGTGCCACTGGAACACATGGGTCAGGCTTGTGGAAACTCCCTGTTGTGCAGGAGTCAGCCCTTCCAGCCGTCAACAGCTGCTGAAAGGTAAGTGGCACTAAGGATGCTGGCTGGGTTCCGTCAGCCGTCCGGGAATTTTGCATCTCAACCAAACTTGCTGAGGTCTCTCACCGCATAGTAAGATCAGAGATACAGTGTAGAGATACAGATACAGTAAGATTCTCGGGATGTTTTGTGTGACCAGAGTGTGCCGATTCGAAGTGTGTTGGGACAAGGGCGACTGGTGTGCATTCTGGTTCCACGACCTCTTTTAAAGTTGTGAATCGGTCTGCTGTTCCATACAGATCCCGTTAGCCCATTTGTTGGTCACAGCCTTAATATTGACAGTTCAAATGATATTGACTTCAAAGCATGTATATGCATATGTGTATTACTAGACTCTGAGAGACCATGGGGAAGGGTACACTGGCACCTCCCAGTCTCTGTTGTCAAGCTCATCGCCGCCTTTGATATGGATATGTGTGCAAATTCGGCGAGCCAAAACACGCGGCCGTTTGAAAGGAAAAAACGAGCGCAGCCTCTTTTCTTGTCGCAACTCCCCGAAACATTTGAATCGATCAACTCATGGAAGACTCATCGATTTTTCTGACCAGGATGACTAAACAGGTGCCAACCTGGTCGCGATCCCAACGTTGTCAGTCACGGTCGCAGCTGCAGGTTGCTGTCCCTGGTTACCGAAGCAAACTTTTCCACTCTTCCGGGTCAAGTCTTATGGGGTCAGATGGCTGAGTGGTTAGGGAGTCGGGCTATTAATCAGAAGCTTGTTGGTTCGATTCCCGGCCGTGCAAAATGACGTTGTGTCCTGGGCAAGGCACTTCACCCCACTTGCCTCGGGGAGAATGTCCCTGCACTTGTACTTGTTCTGTAAGTTGCTCTGGATAAGAGCGTCTGCTAAATGACTAAATGTAAGTCTAAGGATTTAGCCGCGTGTCCAGCACAACAGGCCCCCCACCGCTCTCCATCTACCATACCATTTTATTGGTGCTCTTGTAGGGCTAAGTGCCTCCCACTCAATAAAATTGCTGTCTAATAAGCTTTTATTTTTCAGCTGTCTGTCTTTAGGGCCTTGGGCTGTGGAGGTAATGGGTTTACATCTGTAAACCCTGCTCGGGGGTAGTGACTCTGTCGTCCAGGAAACCACAATGCACTCCCACAATCCCCTTCCACCTTCCACCGTCTCCCTCGATGCTCTGCACCTAATTAGGATGTAAACATTGTGTGGGTCTTTGTAGGCTAGCTTGTGCCACAAATCATCCAGACCTGGAGAGACTGAAGTTAAGATCAGATAGATAGATCAAAAGATTTGATTCTCGCGTTCTGAAATGCCAGAGTATTTCGAGTGGAAAAGGGTCTCAGTGATATTCTCAGAGATTCAAACTTTTTCACTTTTCAAAATGTAAAGAATTCCAGACCCCTCATTTCTCTCTTATTATCAGTCTCTGAGACATCCTACCCCTCCCTGAAATTTGTCCCTGTGGAAATCTAAGGAGAGCCATTGAGCTCTCAAAGACTCTCCGAAGGGTGACAGTGTTTGTAGAGTCAGGAAACATCGTGCATTCGAATGACATTATTCTGTCAGGGCTATGTGCCTTCCACAAAGTGAACAAATGCTGCCTAATGTATCGTCAAGCCAAAGATTTTCGTCTTTCATTGCCTGAATGAGCAATTGATTCTTTTTGAGTAGTGTTCAGATAAATCATTCGCTCACTTCAAGTGATTGCACAGAATGCTCAAATTGCTTCTCATACATGGGGATTATTATGGTATTTCTAAAAGGGAGGTGGTTGTTTGTATGATATTCACACAAATTATTTGATGACTGCGGTTATGCAGTTGTGTTTTCATGCATTCCTTTTCCTAATTAGAGAATCTTTTTAGATCACCAATACAATGTTTTTTTTTTTTTACACACACATTTCTCCCAAGTTAACCTTAAATGAAAATGTAATTAACATTTATTTCACAGACATAATTGATTCACAGACTAACACTGAATTCCAATTCAGAATTCTCCTCACCCTCAGAGCCTCAAGCAATAATCTTCTTATCTTAAACATACTTCATTGTATTTCTTTACGTTTTTTAGACCGCCGAGTCATGTGCTCAGTTTTCCTCGCTGTCGACGTGACTTCCAGTCCAGTCGGAGTCATCATAAGGCCCTACGGTGTGAACAGCAATGTCACACGCTGATGTCACAGCGATGACAAAGTAAATGGTTCGTGTAAATGCTTGTGTCAGGCATCAGGCCTGCTGTCTTCTTTGAATGCTTCCACTTCCAATACTGCAACAAAATAGGATCTGTCTCGCGACCAATCCCTTGATGGTTGCTAAATATGCCGTGACCATTTTCGGACAAATTACTGTTCCTGGTTAGCATTCTTGCTCATGAAAAGGAAGCCTACTGTGTATAGGTCAACCAGAAAAGCACAAGGAATATCTTTGACTGTGGCTTTTCTGTGAATGAATACAGCCGTTAGCTGGACCTCATGTTTGACACGGCGCATGTTTATCAGACGTTTCAGTAGAAACGAGACTTTGTTCTACAGTAGCTTGCTCAGAGGAAACCCCCCCATCTCCAATCCTCAGTGACCCCTGTGCTGAAACAGTATCTCACAGTGGCACTTAAAGATCAATATTTCTCAGTGAGTGTGTGTGTTTGTGTGTGTGTGGGTGTGTGTGTGTGAGGGGGTGAGAAAGAGGGATAGAGAGAGAGAGAGACAGAGAGAGAGAGAGAGAGAGAGAGAGAGAGAGAGACAGAGAGAGAGAGAGAGAGAGAGAGGGAGAGAAAGACAGAGAGAGAGAGAGCAGGACAAGTAGAAGTCTGTTTTTGGAACCTGCAGTTGTTGCGGGAGCAGGTGTAGATGACACTGGGGATAATCCCATATGCACACACACAAGCACTCACTCTGCCACACACACACACACACACACACACAAGCACACACTCACTCTGCCACACACACACAACTATAACCACACACAGAGTACAAAGAGAGACTGGGGAGGCGTGGTTGGGTGTAGAGAGAGAGAGACAGAGAGAGAGAGAGAGAGAGAGAGAGGGGGGAGGAGATTTTGCAGAGTGCATTTGAGAGAAAGAGAGAGAGAGACAATTGCCTGGATCATGTGTAGAAATGTGTAGGCTTGTTTACGCGGAGAGAGACTCTGTCTGGAGTGCCTGTGAAAGTCCGATCACATGGTAGAGATAGGAGACGGGGTGAAGGACTGGAAAGGAAGGACCCACTTAAACCAACAAGGGAGATAAAGAGATAAGGGGCGACTGGAGCGGAGCAGGGAGTATGCTTCAGCAAGTCCTCACTGCACTCTTTCGTTTTTTCAGGGGCGGACGACAGGTGTTCCCGCCTCTGGAGGAGAAGGGCGTGTACTCGGACGCGTTACAGGTAAGACTCCGGCTCCTTCTGTCGGATCTATGCCTCCCTGTCTCTCAGTGTTTCCACAACAACGGAGACGACAGCCTGACCCCCCCCCCCCCCCGCGTCCCTGTGTCCCTGGCACTTTATGAACAACAGGGACTGGAGCCGGTTCTGTTTGTGGATTCCCCCCGGGGTCGTGTTGTTTCTCTCCTCTTTCATGCTCAGCTGCTTCGCTCGGGGCCACCTGGAACTCGCAAACAGCAACTTTGCTGTCCGCAACTCGCGTTTCTGGTTTGGCCCGTGGCTCTAACCTGTTTGGCGTGTGACAGACAGTTTGTGCAGCCTCCCCAGTGTTTTACCGAAGGACCGGCCGTCTGCCCGCAGGCATACTTTCACATACCTGTGAGATGGGGGCCAGGAAAAGAGAAAAGTCTCCTACTTTTCTGGTTTAACTCTCCCTGACTTTCCCTATCCTGACGCGGCTATTTTGGGAGGATTCATGAGGAGCTCCTGTCAGCCTCAGTCTGACGAGCCCGGAGTTCCGAAGAAGCACAGAGCTGGACGGAGCGCTGTCTATATTTGGAGGTGTGGGACGTTGTGGGTGGGGGGGGGGGGATTCCAAAGAAGTGTGATTTCTTCAACTGTTCTGGGGAAGAGTGTAGAACTGTGCTTGTGGAAGCCCCTTGCCCGTGGGACATTTGAGTCAGGGTGCTCTCCTTCCCTCTCCTCCTCCTCCTCCGCTTCCTCCTTCTTCCTCCCCTGTTCTCCCTCATTAAGGCACCCTGCGGTGTGCAGTCTGGCCTCAGTCGTCTCTCCCTCCCACCCTTAGCCATGTGTTTGCCGATTGGTTGACGGGCCTCGCTGGCTTGTCGTAGCCCAGGAGGGCCCGTGCAATCGTTCGATGAGCAGCGGCCGTTACAGGAGTGCAGTTTCTGTCTTGGGATATTTTACCGTAGTATGTAACATCTGATAATGTGTGTGAAAAGCAGGCTGTAGAATGACAAAGCTTGGGTATTTGACGAGGATATTCTCCAGCTGGCGTTGGAAGACAGTGTTGACACACAGGCTATTTGTAAACGTCTCCAAAGAGTGCACGCATGAAGTGCCGCCGCTGAGGCGATTTCATGTTGATCCACGAGTTAATGAGAATGTTCCAGCCAGGCCTTCTCATTAAGTCAGTCGTTTACTCAACGATAAAGCTGGCGTTATTTACAGAGTGACCTCACTTCCATCTGTTAATAGCGATGACTTTTTCTTGGGTTCGGAATCCTTGAGACCCTATATTTTGGGGTCGATTTGCCAGCTCAGATGGGCTTTGTTTCCTTTTAAAAGATGCTCTCCTGTCTGAAGTCCCCTTGTGGGATTGGCAGTGTCACTGATGCACAGTAATTGTGCACCGTCGGGTGTCTTGTCAGGAAGTCATCTTCCCGACAGCGTCCTATCACGGCAGAGCTGACAACTGCGAAGCAGCCTCGCAGGACTTTATCCAACCGAAATCAGCCCCGGCCAATGACAGGTGCCCCCAGCGCGCCCCAGGCTCCACATCTTCAGAACGAGACACCTGGCTCTTTCCAAACTGTCAGTCAGCTCTGACGCACTGTTTACACAGAGCATGGGGCTCAAACTGGGAACGTGTTCGTGGATGACAACTGGTGTGTTGATCAATGGGGGCCTGAATACATGGGACAGCTGAATCAGCATGCTTATCCAGCTGACCTTTGACCTTTCCTGTGGCCTCTATGATCCGTTTGGCGTCTGCGGATACCAACTGTGTTTGTGGGATTGCAAGACGAGCTGGAGTCTGTTTGTGTTCAATTGGATCTGCCCACTCTGTTTCTGCAACTCTGTTTATCTGGTTTGGGATATTTGCCCAAAAATCCAGTTGTGTTTATATCTGCGCATGGAGGGGTGCTTTATCTCTCTCTCTCTCTCTCTCTCTCTCTCTCTCTCTCTCTCTCTCTCTCTCTCTCTCTCTCTCTCTCTCTCTCTCTGTCTCTCTCTCAGACACACACACAGACACACACACACAGACACACACTCAGCAATCAGATTTTCAATCTAATTTGATCACTACTGTATGCAGAGGATGGCTCGTAAATCGAATTGACTCCACTCTGCCAAAGGAGACCAGAGCTCGCACCCTTGCGCCGTAACAAGCTCTGAGGCTGTCAGATCTGGACACACCAGATGAGGGTTGGCCAGGTGTTTAATCTCCTGCTATCCCCCCAGGCCTTACATCTGCGTCTCTCTCTCTCTCTCTCTCTCTCTCTCTCTCTCTCTCTCTCTCACTCTCTCTGAGTTCTCTTTCATTGCGTTGATTCATTGAAAGCCACAGTGTTTCCAACACACGCAGAAGGCTGGACGGATGAGAAGAGTTTAATGAGACTATCTGCCGAGCTAATGAATTGTAGGAGGCAGCAGGCGTCAACTCTCCGTGCGGTGACTGTGGAGAATGTTACGGCATGCCAGAGTTCCACTGTTGTTATTTCTAGGTGACGAAGGACATGTTTCCTCGCTCGTTCATAAAGGTAATCTCTCACTGTCTCGCAAACCCCCACGTAGTAACACATTAGTCAGGACCAAAGGCATGCCTGGCTTTCGGTCGACGTTACTGTAATGGCCGTGTTTCCCAGATTCGTTAAGAAGCCCTTACACCTCGGACAAGTGGCCAGGTTTTTGCCGAGACGCGAGAGGTGCGCTGTGTCGTTGAGACTTTCCGTCAGATCTATGTGTGTCCTAGTTTACCGCGTCCCAGTCTTGCCTCAGCGCGTCTCAGTTTGTGTATCAGAGCCTATTTCAGACATCGCACTCGTGCCACCTTCTGACCCGTGGCCTATTTACTGAACAACGTAACGCACACGACTCTCCCAAGAATACTAGACAAGATCAACACACACAAGGTGATCCAAATCGCCTGCGCAACTGTGTGGCAAGAAGCACAACCAGTTCATTCTCAGGTGAACAGGGTCTCCACTCAAGGAGCCGATTGTGTGGCAAAGCTTTAGAGTCGCCCTGCTTCTGTTTACAGGACAAAGTCCTGAGTACCTTCTCAAGATAAACCATAAAAGGTGGACCAATGTGAGAGAGAGAGAGAGAGAGAGAGAGAGTGAGAAAGAGAGGGAGAGAGAGA
>NC_140380.1:6835000-6940000 GCF_054491055.1 Hypomesus nipponensis | reverse complement strand
GCTTCCAACCCAGTACTTATCATTCCTATACCGGACCAGGATTGTGACACAACCTCGGCTCTCCTTGTGGTGAGTTTGTGCCAATAGCCACTCCATGATCTACTTGAAGACCATCTGTTTTTTTGTTTGTATTTCACTAACAGACTTTAACCCCCAACTGTATGTTTTTTTCTCCCTCAAAGCTTTGCTGCACCCGGCCCACTGAAGGCCAGGAACAAAATCTCGACATCTTGGAGAAACACGTATGACTCTCGTGGCCGAACAAAAAAAAAGCCTGACTTGAATCAAACTCATAGCGTGGCTATGTCTAACCTTTGGGGTCGTTGTCACAGGATTGTGAACAGGGTTAGACAGGTGTTTCACTGTTGGATACTGCTCTGTTTGTCCCTCTCAGGTCACAGTTGCCTGTAGGAGGGTCAGGGCTCTACAGGGTCAGACAGTCACACAGAGGTCAGAGGTCATGAGGTCCCCTGAGGATGGCGACAGGAACGCGATTGACCAGCAAATTCTTAGACTATGTGGTACATAACATTTACCCGCCTCGATCTTGATGTTGTGTGAAATAAATATATATATTTGACTTATTTGGGAGAGGTATAAAAGTAAGTTATCTGTATTTTTTCTCTGTTCAAGTTTGTATTTGATCTTTATGGCCTTCTGTTTGCATGTTTTTGTTTTTTGGTACCACACTGTTACATTATTATTTTATATGTATTCTGCAGGCGATCTGTATGACCTAGATGCTACCACTCTCCAGCTAAAGGTCCTCAACTATGTAAGCTCCCCCCTTCGTTTGAATGTAACGATCGTTTGTCGTGTTTGCCCACCTTCGTTGGACTAAACGGCGCGTGCGTTCACAGCTGGAGCAGCGGACCCAGTCCTTGTGCTGCTGCCTGCTCCTCGTGTCCGAGGACAGTCAACAGCTGTTCTGCCAGGTATGCACGCCCGCCGCTCAATCTACCGACAAACACACCGCCACTTCGACCCCCACACACACACGCACACACATGCTCCCAACGGGCTGAAATGTAGAAGGGGGTTTGTTTTTCTCTCGTTGCCAGGTGGTCGGGGACAAGGTTCTGGACCGAGAGATCAGCTTCCCTGTGAGTAGCCGGTCCTTTCCTCCCTTGTAAATTCCTGCGTCCTCGCCGCTAGAGGTGCTTGAGGCCCGTCTGTCTGTCGATCTCTTAGCTGACATTCGGCCGACTCGGACACGCCGTGGACGAGAGGGCGAGCATCTCCCTGCAGGACGTCACCCCAGTAAGCAGGCGTCCAGCTGGCGGCCGCCGCCTTTCGTAAGGTCGCGCGAAATGTCGACGTGTCGCTCGGGCGCCCGCCTCCTCCCTCTCACCCCATCCTCTTCCTTAGGCCGAGCATCAGAAGTTGAACGGCACCCTGGGATTCGAAGTCCGTTCCATGCTGTGCGTCCCCGTGGAGTGCAGGGCCACGTCCAAGGTCGTGGCCCTCGCCTGCGCCTTCAACAAGAAGGGAGCAGACAAGTGGGTGATTCGTCCCTCGACACGTTCAAACGTACGAATGACCCTCACTGAGAGATGTGTGTGTTTCGAGGTGTCCTTTTACATGGGGTGCGTCTGTTTGTGTGTGTGGTGGGGGATGTGTGTGTGTGTGTGGGAGTGCGTCTGCGTTTGTCTGCTTGCATCTCCTCCTCAGACACACAGAAGCAGATGAGCGCATTGTCCAGCACTGTTTTCGCTATACGTCCTCTGTGCTGACCAGTACGCTGGCCTTCCAGAAGGAACGCAGGCTCAAGTTTGAATGCCAGGTGAGAAGATTTACATTCACTCCCATTTCACGGACCTTGTTTTTGTGCGATAAAGTTTTTATCCGTGTGGATTTGTATGCAGCAACTGCATCTATTTCATCGTATACCTAGGCCCTGCTTCAGGTCGCCAAAAACCTCTTCACACACCTGGGTGAGGAATACCTTTAGCCAACACTTTCATTCAAAGCAACACACAACCACTTGATCTGTCGAGCGCTCCACCATTGAGCTAAACCTAAGTCGGCAAAGTGCCAAGTAAACATAGGGATCGATCTTTATCAGTAAGAATCGCTTTTTGTTTGTTTGTTTCTTTAGATGACGTATCAGTGCTGCTTAAAGAGATTATCGCAGAAGCACGGAGACTCACCAGTGCTGAGATGTAAGGGGACGTTTACAATATTCATAACTAGGAGTGGAACACCACCACAGCCTCTGTTTTGACTCCAACTCCCATGTTCCAGTTGCTCCGTGTTCCTGCTGGACCGGGTCAGTCAAGAACTGGTGGCCAAGGTGTTTGACGGAGGGGTGGTCATCGACGAGGAGGTGAGGGTCCATACAAGCTCAGTCCGCTCCCACCTGTAGAGATGTACAGTACTGTGCAAAAGTCTTAGGCTCTCGAGACTCTGTCCATGAATATTGTCTTAAATGTTTATTATTTTGCGTTCTGTATATGGCCAGTATAAAAGTAAGAAAAGGTTGAGAACATCCATTGATTTATTTCTTAAAGTCCTTCTAAACTTGTATATTTTTTTGCACAGTAGTGTTGCACTGACCTGTACAGTCTTCCACAGAGTCTGTGTGACAGTGTAGGGTACAGTTGGTTTTAACGGTGTCTGTACTCTCCTGGTCTCAGACAGAGCTGCGTATCCCTGCCGACCAGGGCATCGCTGGCCACGTGGCCACGACCGGTCAGATCCTGAACATCACCGACGCCTACTCCCACCCCCTCTTCTACCGCGCGGTGGACGCCAGCACGGGCTTCCACACCCGCAACATCCTCTGTTTCCCCATCAAGGACGAGCACGGAGGTCTGGCTCATAGCTCTGTTCTCTCTTTCTCTCTTTCCCTCTCTCTCTCTCTCTCTCTCTCTCTCTCTTGTTTTCTATAATTCCTTACTCATATTCACTCTTTCTCCTCCCCCGCGCTCTCTCTCTCTCTTTCTCCCTCACAACTGACCCTCCGCTCGTCTCTCCCTCCCCGGTGCTCTGGGTCCAGTGGTCATAGGCGTGGCCGAATTGGTCAACAAGACCAACGGGCCGTGGTTCACCCGTCTGGACGAGGACCTGGCCACGGCTTTCTCCATCTACTGTGGGATCAGCATCGCGCATGTATGTGGCAACCTTCCCTCTCTCCCACATCACCCTCCATCCCCTATCTCTCTCTGTCTCTCTCTCTCTGTCTCTCTCTATCTCTCTCTGTTTCTCTTTATCTCTCTCTCTTTCTCTCTCTCTCTCTTTCTCTCTCTCTCTCTCTCTCTCTCTCTCTCTCTCTGTCTCTCTCTTTCTTTCTATCTCTCTCTCTCTCCCCCCTCCGCGATCCCCATCGCGTCTGCTGTCATCATCCATCGCTCTTTCATTCACATGCCTGATATTAGAGAATGTATCGAATAATGTGATTTCGTCCTCCACCAGTCCCTCCTGTATAAGAAGGTCGACGAGGCCCAGTTTAGGAGTCAGCTAGCCAATGAGATGATGAAGTACCACATGAAGGTATTCCAGTCTGTCTACATCTGTCTGTCTGCCATACGTATTCCCAGTAGGTTCGATCCCACTCAAGTCTGGCCACTCCGATGACCTTTCACCTTTGTCTCTCAGGTGTCAGAGGAGGAAGTGACACGGCTACTGGTTTCGGGGATCCAGCCCGTGGCTGAGATCCATCCCTGCTTCTCTCAGTTCACTTACACGCCGCGCTCCCTCTCTGACGACAGCACGCCGCTGGTAGGACGCGACACAAACTGCCACCCCCCTCTTTTGTCATGTCACGCAAACACATACCCAAAGCGTCTTGTTTGCTTTTGTTGTGTGGGATTTGTCTGTGTGGTTGTGTGTACAAGGCTATCATGAGTATGTTTGAGGACATGGGCTTCATCAATACTTTCAAGATCAACATGAGGACGCTGGCAAGGTGAGAATTCCTCTCACGCGGTCAAACTCACGCATTTGCCCCCCCCCCCCCCCCCTCGGGGCATTCGTTCATGCGTCCGGTTCTCCGGTTCTCCAGGTTCTGTCTGATGGTGAAGAGAGGCTACAGAGACCCTCCCTACCACAACTGGATGCACGCGTTCTCCGTCTCCCATTTCTGTTACCTCCTCTGCAAGAACCTGGAGCTCTCCAAATACCTCGAGTAAGAACAGGCCCGCGCAGGCCCGCATTCGGAGCCCGCGAGAAACTGGGGCTCGGTCTCATTTAGCCCATTTATTGTCACGTGATCTGGCCCGCGTGCATACACAACATACTACAATCATGACTTACAGCGCACAGGCTCTCGATGATGACAAAAAACAGGGGGACAATTTACAACCATGCAATCGTATGATAATAATAGTGTGATCAGTGTTTGTGTAATAATGTAACTCATGGTGACGGATGAGTCATGCACTGACTGGCCAATGGATCCCTTTTGTCTCCCCTCAGAGACATAGAGATCTTCGCCCTCTTCGTTTCCTGCATGTGTCACGACCTGGATCACCGAGGCACCAATAACTCCTTCCAGGTTGCATCGGTGTGGACCTTTTCCTTCAGCACGGACAGAAAATATGAATTACACACCTCATATATACATTTACACTTTGACACGCCCTCATAACTGCCCAGGGGGCAATGTGCTCTATTTGTTTATCCTTAGAAATCTGTGTTGGCTGGTCTGTACAGCTCTGAAGGATCTGTGCTGGAGGTAGGTTACATTACAGTACATTTTATTCATTTTGCAGATGCTTTCATTCAAAGCGATATTCAAACAGTGCATGTAGAGGGTACGGCAGAAAATTAAGGATCAGAAGTGTATAGTTCTATTCAATATTTCTGTGGTTATAGTCAGGGAGCAGTCTGTAATTACTAACCGCATTGGAAAGTAACCACATCTCAGTTACTAGGCGTGGTGAAACAAGTAAAAATGAAAAGTGAAATTGAGGTTACCCAGTCCAGTCCATTTCCTGCATGTCACCAGCCCCCCCCCCCTCTCCCTGACATTTCCTGTCTCTCTTCCCCGTATCCATCCCAATAAAACTGAAATGCCTCTTTAAAAAAAGGTTTCAGGAATCAAGGGGTTTTCATGTCAGGACTTTTAATCAGAACCTTATCCTGGGGCAATGTTCATGATGTATTCCTTTCAACAAAAGGCATGCCCGAGCAGGACCTGGAAATCAATTGGCACTTTGTTGGCCCCTCTTTGTAAGTACAGTGTCTTTTCCACCAAACCAATGACTGTGAATCGACTCGTATTTGCAGCGGCATCATTTTGCTCAGGCCATCGCCATCCTCAACACCCAGGGCTGCAACATCTTTGAGAAGTTTTCCCGAAAGGTCAGTGGATACCAGCATTGGAAGGTCCAGATTCTTTTGGAATCCCAACATGTGTTGGACTGATTTGGATGATGTCGCCCTGTCTCTGGTTAGGACTACCAGCGGATGTTGGATCTGATGAGCGACATCATCCTGGCCACAGACCTTGCCCACCACCTTCGGATCCTCAACGATCTGAAGAAAATGGCCGACAGTTAGTACCTGATGCGCCCTTTTCCTCAGTGTCTTAATGTTGAATATCCGTCTCCAGTGAACTGTATTTTCCTCCCCTCTCTGAGAATAATCTTGCTGTCTGCTCTATCCTCCAGAGGGTTATGATATTAGTGACCCCCAGCATCATAACCTGCTCTTGTGCATGATGATGACCTCCTGTGACCTTTCAGACCAGACCAAGGACTGGAAAACCACCTGGAAGATTGCAGTATGAAACTTCTTTGAATCCTTTATGCTAATAACTCATACTTCTCTCAATAATTGTATTCCTCCTCGCGTTTCTTACGTGTCTTCTCACTGTATCTTGATGTTTACTCATTCCATTCTTATTCTTATAATTTTTTTAATTGTTTTTTTGTTTCTGTCACAGGGACTTATTTACAAAGAATTCTTCTCTCAAGGAGATCTGGTATGTATGCCATCTCTATGGAAAATCACAAAAACAATTCATTTTTTCAGTCTCACCATAACCCTTCCTAATATTTTTGTGTCCGTGTGTGTGGACCCCTGCCTGTGTGGTTCTAGGAGAAGGCCATGGGGAACCTTCCCATCGAGATGATGGACAGAGAGAAGGCTTACATTCCACAGCTGCAGATCGGCTTCATGGAACACATAGCCATGCCCATTTACAAGTAAGAACTCCACCCAGACAGGGAATTTAAGTACTATTTTATGATTGGAACACAGAATGTGGCTGTCATTGTCTTTCCTTTGTTATGTACATTCCCTCTCCCTGCTTTAGACTCCTACAGGACATGTTTCCCAAGTCTGCCGAGTTGTATGACACAGTGGCTTCTAATAGGGAGCAGTGGGCCAAGGTGTCTCACAAGCTCAACATCAGAGGCCTGCCTGCCAACGACTTCCTGGACTTCCTCGATGAGGAGTTTGAACAGGACGCGTCCAACGGTCAGGATGAACAGGAGGAACAGGGTGGTTCAACAGCGTGAGGAGGACATCTACGGTGGCCCACAAGCCCAAACTAGTCAACAGCACAATTAACTGTCTTGACAGAAAGGGACTTTTTGACCTGGGGGAATATATGACTTTTCTTTACTCCTTTTTAGGAATTTCTGTAGCCGTGAGTTTGACCTTGTGTGAATAATAGCAGGTATTGAGGGTTATCAGGTAGCGCGTATTGTACATAGTGAATTAAACGTTATAACAGCTGGCCTTACTTTGTATGAGTTGCCTTTAATATGAAAAAAACTGCTGGATTGATATTTGACATTTTGGCATGGCATTTTGTGTATGGTACATTACACTGGGAATTTACACACTGTACTTTACATGTCTGAAATCATCAATGTACTGTAGTTCCTTTGTGTAAACGAGTCAAATGAGAATTTCAGCATATTTTAGTTCATCCACTTTCCTTCAAAACCTTATTTTCCGTGGTTGGTCTAAATGTGCAGGATTTGATGTCCACCATTATCCACCACATGCTGCTTCTGAATGTGACACTTTCTGAATGGCATTGGACTATGCATATCTGTTTTGGAATATGATTCTCATTCGAAATGTTTTGTAGGCCTATATGTATTGTAGCTATATGTACAGTATATTTGCATTGCACGATGTTTTTGAATTAGTTCTCTTTACCATGGTGCAGATATTCACCTGTGCATAAGTAAAAGGTTTTACACTTATTTTAATGCGTATGAACTTAATTTTGACTTAATACCAATTACAGTAATCAAAATGCAAAGTAACGGTTGAGGAACGACGCATAAAGTAAGCCACAGAGGGCGCTAACCAGTAACAACACAGCCCAAACCACTCCCTTTCATTATTAGTGAGGAACTCTGGGAAAACATGGCTGCTTCCTGCACTTACCTCGTAGGACAGAATTAATAAACCTACTTTCTGTGATCTTGTCATTCCCCGAACAAAACTTTTATTTATACAAGTCACGTCAAAACGTTGTCAAGAGCTAGCCATGGAGAAAAGAGGCAGCGTCGACAGTCTCGGCTCTAAACAATCTTCTTCGAGACAGCCAAGTGTAGATTCATTGTCCAGGTGGGGCACGGCTTAATTCTGCATTATCTTTACACTACTTTACTAGCTCATTAGAAGGTAGCGTGATAGCTAACAACACTAACTCGTCTGCCTTGCACTCTGCGGGATAATAATTCGACTCTAAAAGTTATCGAGCTAGATAAATGACACATTGATGAAACGGACATCAATCCACAGACTCTTACAAGCAGTGATGCAAGGTTTTGTCATGTTACTGAATCGTCAATGTTCTTTGTTGACAGCACCTCAACCTCTCGTTCAGATCGGTCCTCTCAAACCAAACCTCCTTCTTCGGCAATGTCTTCAGACTCGGTCTCCACTGCAGAGTTCTCCCCAGAGTTGCGGGTGGGTAGCATCAAGATAGTAACACACTAGACATGTAGCTGGAGCCACAACACAATAATGTCCGTTTTAAAATGTGATTAAGCAGTTCTAAGGCTTGCATACTTCTTGATCTTTTTAGGGAAAGCCCATAGCTGTTGCAAAGGTATGTAACTCATTCTCTTTTTGAACGAGATGGATGGCTAATTCATAGAATCCGAGTGTGATATTTCAACTCTGTTTTATAGGTTCTCAGGGATGCAAGTAAAGAGGAACCACAGTTACTGCCAAAAGAGACTGTCCAACACATGAGTAGGTGGTTGGGTGTTAATAGATTACTGGTGTGCTACTAAAACACTGAATTTATTATTCATTGCTCTTATCTACAGCCAAAGACGTCACCTACATCTGCCCTTTCATTGGAGCACTGAGGGGAATGCTGACAGTCACCAACTATAGACTTTTCTTCAAATGCATGGATAGGGTATGTTTGGTTGACCACGGTTGACTTTCTCCAGTCGTGTTCGACAGCGTGACTTCACATTCATGATCAATTTTCCCGAAGCACGTCCCTTATCTTCTGTGCCGTCCGTCTTGGCGCTCAGGAGCCTGCGTTTCTGCTCGACCTGCCCCTGGGAGTCGTGAGCCGCGTGGAAAAGATCGGCGGGGCTTCGAGTCGTGGTGAAGTCTCCTACGGACTGGTCTGCAAGGTGAGTCCCAGCTCTGGGAATGAGACACATTCTGGTCTGCTCCAGCATACCGTTTCCTCGAAAGAGTTTGAAATCTAACGGCAGGAATTCACCCCCCCCCCCCTCTGCACAGGATCTTCGAAATCTGCGGTTTGCACACAAGCAGACGGAAGACTCGCTCAGGAAATCAATTTTTGAGGTCCTGATGAAATTTGCCTTTCCTGTTTCCAATGGACTGGTGAGTGAGTCTCAAGAAGTCTCTGCCAATCTGTTGGCATGAGGGCATATCTGGCATCCAAACCCACTAACCCGTTAAGTTACTCTCATCCCCTCTGTTCCGCCAGCCAATATTTGCCTTTGAGTACGGACAAGTCTTTCCAGAAAATGGCTGGAAGGTGTATGACGCCCAATCGGAATACAAAAGACAGGTACGTCAGATCAAAACCAATCGAAGATGACCTTACTGCAGTTCAGACTTACGCTAGTTTGTTTGTTTGTTTATTAAGGATCCCCATTAGTATACACCATGGTGGAGATTATTCTTCCTGGGGTCCAGGCAAAAAATATTACAATACAATATAAATACATAAAATGCAGTACAGCATGATCAATTATCACAAACACACACGAGTAGGTGGAGGTAGTGAAGAGGTCTTGATGGTTACTGATGGAAGAGTGTGTGTTCTGCGGCCAGGGTTTGCCTAACGAGAGCTGGAGGGTGACCAAAGTGAACGATCACTACGAGGTGTGCGACACGTACCCCTCCACCCTGGTGGTCCCGGTCAACATCCCCGACGAGGAGCTGAAGAGGGTGTCCGCCTTCCGAGCCAAGGGCCGTATCCCCGTAAGCTTCCCTCGCGACCGAACCCAACCTCACCCCAAATCCCCACCCTCCTCTTGGTGTACTGTGACCTCCCCCCCAGCCACCAAGTGTGAGGTATTGTCTTAGCGAGCGTCTGTGGTGCCGCGCGCAGGTTCTGTCCTGGATCCACCCGGAGACCCAGGCCACGGTGACCCGCTGCAGCCAGCCCATGGTGGGCGTCAACGGCAAGCGCAGCAAAGAGGACGAGAAGTACCTCCAGGCCATCATGGACGCCAATGCTCAGTCCCACAAGCTCTTCATCTTCGACGCCAGGCCCAGCGTCAACGCAGCTGCTAACAAGGCGAGCACGCAACGCTGCAATGTGCCGTAGTTCCTCTCGCGGATAGGTTTTGCTGCGTAAACTACTATTTCACTGGACTTTTTGGAAACGTTTCTTTATTGTAATATAGATCTTTTTGTTTTTCTTTTTTTTCTAATAATAATGTAATTGTCTGTCTGCCTCAGATGAAAGGGGGTGGGTATGAGAGTGAGGATGCCTATCAGAATGCTGAGCTGGTCTTCTTGGACATCCATAACATCCATGTGATGCGCGAGTCACTACGCAAGCTTAAGGAGGTGGTCTACCCCAATATCGAGGAATCCCATTGGCTCTCCAACCTCGAGTCCACTCATTGGCTGGAGCATATCAAGGTGAGGATATCCTCCCAACGAGAGAACATGCGGACCACGGTCTCAAGGTGCGCTCGAGACGACCCCGAGCCAGCCGGTGTTGACCCGTGTGTTTTTTTCCTGTGCAGCTGATCCTCGCAGGGGCACTGCGTATCGCCGACAAGGTGGAGTCTGGGAAGACCTCGGTGGTGGTGCACTGCAGCGACGGCTGGGACCGCACGGCTCAGCTCACCTCGCTGGCCATGCTGATGCTGGACGGACACTACCGCACCATCCGGGGCTTCCAGGTGCTGCTGGAGAAGGAGTGGCTGAGCTTCGGACACCGTTTCCAGCTGGTAAACACCCCTTCTCTGCCCCCCTCCCCCCAGACCATGGATGTTCCACACACTCCATACACCAACCCGCAACCGGTAGAATGGCTGCTAGGAATGACCAGCAACATTTGGATTGTTTCCCAATCTCTGTGAGTCTGCCATGGTTCCTGGCAGCTTCAAACTTCCTGTTTTTTGGGGAGGGTTTGCTGTTAAGCCAGTCACATGATTTCCTGGGCTCTTCCTCCTCTCTTTCTCTCCTTGTAGAGGCTGGGCCACGGGGACAAGAACCACACAGATGCAGACCGCTCTCCTGTGTTCCTCCAGTTCATCGACTGCGTGTGGCAGATGACGCGGCAGGTGTGCAACAGCAGGGGGCGCTAATGTGTCATCGACCTTACTTCCTGTGCTATCACCCGCGGGTTGTAATTTCCCCTTTTGCTGTCTGAAGTTCCCTGCAGCGTTCGAGTTCAACGAGTACTTCCTGGTCACCATCCTAGACCACCTGTACAGCTGCCTGTTTGGGACATTCCTGTGCAACAGTGAACAGCAGAGGGTCAAAGAGGTATGCAGTTTTGGCAGTGTCACTGCCCCTAATGTATTTTCTCATTTGTACACAAATCGGAACTTTGATTCAAAGTTAGCAACGTACATTCCATCTTTTTGTTTTGGCAGGAAATTCCCAAGAAGACTGTGTCTCTGTGGTCGTACATTAACAGCCAGCTGGAGGATTTCACCAACCCTCTGTACGTGAACTACTCCAACCACGTGCTGTTCCCTGTGGTCAGCATGCGCCACCTGGAGCTCTGGGTGGGCTACTACATCCGCTGGAACCCTCGCATGAGGCCGCAGGTCAGCAGAAACGACCTCGTTGTCGTCCTAGGACAGAGGTCTTCAACCCTGGTCCTCAGCGACTCCCCTGTCCTGCACGTTTTAGATGTTTCCCTGCTCCAACACACCCGATTCAAGTGAATGGGTCGTTATCTAGTTACGTGTAGGCAGAAGCCTGTTAACGACCATTCATTTGAATCGGGTGTGTTGGAGCAGGGAAACATCTAAAACGTGCAGGACAGGGGGTCCCTGAGGACTAAGGTTGAAGACCTCTGTCCTAGGAGGAACGATGATAAGAGTAGTCTTACACTTACTACTAGCTGTAATTGTTTGGTAGGAATCAACAGTTCAGACCGAAATGCCCTCTTCTCGATGATTGATCCTGGGTTGATTGATCCTGGGTTGATTGATCCTGGGTTGATTGATCCTGGGTTGAGTTTCCGTTTGGTCTCAGTGTTTATCTCCCGGTCTCCTTGTCTCAGGAGCCCGTGCACCAGCGATACAAGGAGCTCCTTGCCAAGCGGGCGGAGCTTCAGAAGAGGGTGGAGGAGCTGCAGCGAGAAGTGACCAATCGCTCGGCCTCCTCTTCCTCCGAGAGGGCGGGGTCTCCAACCCGCTCCATTACTCCGGTGCAGACCTTCGTTTGACACGAGTGAACCAGCGGATGGTGGGTGGTAGAGTACCTTAAAGGTAGGGGTGTCCCATCACAAGATGGTGTCAGATTCACAACCAGTAGACCACACTGTAGAAGGTCTGTCTGGTTTGGTTCGTGTTTAGGATAAAACACTGCTATAGGAATCCATCACCAAATGTCTGTAGAATCAGAGTTTTGGCTTGGCTGCATCTCTCTGCTGCTCCCAAAGCTGGGTTCTAGAAGGGTCTGCAATACATAGAGCTGGCTGTCTGTCTCAGACCACCTCGCTATAGCCATACTCTACTGCACTGACCCCCTATGAGGGCCACAAAGATGACATGCAAACTTAGTACTATTAGAAAAATGAAACAAGCACTCTCAAACACCAAGTATGCTTTTCAGCATATATGCCTTTCTGCTTATTCAGTATTCATGCATTTGTTTATTTAAAGTTAGGGACACTAATAGATAGTTGGAAGTTCAAGACTATATTGAAACACTCATTCCTTTTGTTATGACGAGTCATGTTAGCCACCAAGCATTAAAACGTACGCTAAGATTTTAAGTTTTTGTCTACTTAACATATCTGTAACAAATGTTGTTTTGAGGTCACTTGAGGTGACTTGACCAAAAATGGCTCTAGAAAATGCCGGATTCTTTCTTTTTTACCTGAGGGTGTGAATGTTTTTAGAATACTGCTAATTTTCTTTACTAATAGATTGCAAAGCCTTGGTTTAGGATTCTTTACATATATTTTTTTTGTAATTGTCCTTTTGGCCTTACTTGAAAATGTATACTCGAGCTCTAACATAAATATATAACTAACTAACTCAAATGCAAGGGAGAAAGAAATGTGATTAACGTTTGCTGAGCTGGTGCAAGGATTTGTTGTGGTGTAGATTGTGTTAAAAAGTAGTAGTATGAATGTACTTGGAAAACATTGCCTTGTTTTGTTCATACATATGTTGTCTGGAATTGTTACATTTTAGACTGTCCAATATTTTTGACTACAGTGTGCTTTGTAAGAGTTTTTAAACGGTTGTTTGATAAGTGCTACTTACTTTGTAATCTTTCAGTTGAATGTTTATTGGGACTTTCATTGATGTACTTGAACAAGCAGCCTATTTAGACAAATACTAATTTCGACAAAACAAGGTATTTGTGGGTTGTTTGGAGACTCACAAACAGCATGCCTGCCTTGTACAAAACTAATTTAAAACACTGACAGGATGTATTTTATGTGTGCTATTTGGAAACATGAAGATATGGACAAAAATCACATTTCAACACAGTAAAATAGTTGATTTGTGCTGTTGTTAGGTAGACATGCTGTGTGTCCAATTGTGTGTAGAGTCTCTGCATGTCTCAATCAAATTCTAAACAGGATGCTTGATGAAGTGGTCGTTGTCTTCCAACTTTATTCACTTAATTCTTCCTGTGTCTCTCACTAATTTATAATTTCTCAACAAACTGGTCTGGCCATCTGTAGAATAATTTTGTCAAAGACTGTTTTTTATTGAATCACATTCATTATCTAGATTCTAAATGTTTATGAGTTTGGATTCCATTTATTTTGTAGGATTGTGTTAGATACAGCTAGATGAAATATTATGTTCAGTCCATATTCTTAAACATGTATATTGATATACAGTGCTACATGTGTAAACCACAGCATAATTATGTCACTCTGATCCATCGTAGTCTACTACACTACAGCATATAAACATATTTAAATAACATCTCCTGTATGGGTTTTTCATTTCCAATTTCAAAGTTGATTTGAACATATTTAATCATTAACAGAGAGTCACATAATACAAAAATAAAAAAAGCTTTAGAAATGCACCCCTGTTGATTGGCTGAGACGTTCGTCTACTCCCTTGTTTCAAATGTTCATCCCGCGCACGGATGAGACGTCATGACTGGCTATTCTCTTTCTTTTGTAGTTGTTACCCACATCCGTTCCGAATGACGACGACGCTGATCCAAAAAGAAAGGGAAAACAGCTAGCTAACTACAGCTGGCTAAGAACAGTGTTAAAACTCAATTCAAATCACAACCTTTGTGGTATTTTACTAATTCTATACCAACATTTATGACTGTTCATGTGAAACTACTTTGGTTATTGAGCTAGCAGTAAGCAGTGATATGCATTGGATAGATTTAGCTGTTTATTTACCGTTAGCCTAGCTATTATAGCTTGCTAGCCAGCCACAGAGCGTATGCTACCCAGCTAACTTAGCAAGCTACCAAAGACATTGTAGTGACTAGGTGACTAACGACAGTCAGCTAGCTATCCAAGCTAGCTAGTTCATTTGTTCTTTTATTCGTGGTTTTCTCCCGGTAATAATGGCAACATCGGCCCTGTACGCCTGCACGAAGTGTAACCAGCGGTATCCTTTCGAAGAACTGTCGCAGGGACAGCAACTGTGCAAGGTTGGGAAGTGTGTGTGTGTGTGGGTGCTTGCACCAACCAACTAGCCCTAGGTATCTTGCCAAAAATCGGGCAAAATGAATGGCTACGTAGCATGCTAAGTGGCTTAACAGGCGTATGCGTGGCTGCTCTCTGTAGTACAGATGTGGAAATCCATATTTGCGTGTGGCTAGCTAGCTAACGTTAGCTAGAATCGGCCAATTTGCGTACACACGATGAAATTGTCAGCCTACATTACATTATGTAACATCTTGATCCTTTCAGCCTAGACACGCAAATGGCAGCCTAAATCTTGGTAGATAATGACATAGAACAGCGGACAGTTGCCTTGCCTGGGTGATTCTAATGGCATCGATCTTTTCTATGTCCCTTGTTTAATTAGAGGCCAATAGACAATAACTGTATAGAGACCCTAACGTTATTGTTGGTATGGCAGTTGTTGGGAGTACAGTCAATAACTGCCACTCCTAAGAAAGTACATGTCCAACTATTTCTGTGTGTATTTTCAAATTACAACCGTGATCAGTTTATTGTTCATGTTTTGTCTAAAAGTTGCCATTAAAAGTAAGCAGAAGTGACAATATGAATCACGTTAACACTCTTTTTTGTTTCTTGTGTAAATATAGGAGTGCCGTATTGCCCATCCCATTGTGAAGTGTACATACTGCAGGTCTGAGTTTCAGCAAGAGAGGTATGAGATTTATGGTGAACATTATATTGCCAAAACACAATTTGAATATCTAATGACTTACAATAGCTACAGGTATATTGTGATTTTCCATGCTGTTATTTGCCTCATGTATTTTAAATGAGTGAAACATTTATTTTGTGGATGATGTGCTAAAGTAAGCATCCGTATGTGCTCCTTCTACAGCAAAACAAACACGATTTGCAAGAAGTGTGCCCAGAACGTTAAGCAGTTTGGGACGGTAATTCACTTTTAAAATTTCCGTTTACAAAGCCTTTTTTTTTCTATTTTTTTTACAAAAACTAACCAACAAAATCCCATTACGTCACACACGGAGATCCCTAACTCCCTTTCCCTCCATATCGTTTCTCTTGTAGCCCAAACCCTGCCAGTACTGTAACATCATTGCGGCGTTCATCGGGACAAAGTGCCAGCGCTGTACCAACTCAGAGAAGAAATATGGCCCTCCGCAGACCTGTGAGCAGTGCAAACAGCAGTGCGCCTTTGACCGCAAGGAGGAGGGAAGGAGAAAGGTACGCACACGCAATTCGCTTTGCACCGTGAGGTAATCCTGTTTTTTTTTAAATTCATTTGTATCATTGAATATTAACGTCAAGCTTTCGTTTCCGCCTGTCCTCTCTCCGTCTCTGGTTCCCACCCACCCCCCCCACCCCGGCCCCCCACTACCCCGCCAGGTGGACGGTAAGCTGCTGTGCTGGCTCTGCACGCTGTCCTACCGCCGGGTCCTGCAGAAGACCAAGGAGCAGAGGAAGGGCTTCAGCTCCAACTCGTCCTCGCTCAACGAGAAGGACCACCACGCCAGGCAGCACCACCACCATCACCACCACCACCAACACAGACACAGCAGCTCCCACCACAAGTAGGCCCGGCCGCCTGCTCTCTTTTAACGCCATTCGCGAGGCGTCTGTTGGTCTTTGACTCTGATATCGGGTTTCCCCCTCTGATGTAACCTAGAGGGATACGTCCTCCATCCGGTTGTGGTGTTTTAGTTTGTGTGTTTGTCCCCCTTGTGGAACAGACTCAGCGGGAGCCTCAGTCCAGAGCAGGAGCAGGGACTGTGGAAGCAGAGGTGAGACACGCTCTCTCTCTGTCTCTCTCTGTCTGTCTCTCTCTCTCTGTCTGTCTCTCTGTCTCTGTCTCTCTATCTCTCTCTGTCTCTGTCTGTCTCTGTCTCTCTCTGTCTCTGTCTCTCTCTCTGTCTGTCTCTCTCTGTCTCTCTCTCTGTCTCTCTCTCTCTGTCTCCCCCTCCTCACCTTTTCCTGCTCCCTGTTGATCGTTACATAGCACCTATTTGGAATGTTTGGAGGTACAGTTATGTAAGCCCCACGGGGCACTCTGGGACATGGCCAGGCGCCGTTTGAGTCTCTGTGTCTAAAGTTGTCGATCCCTGTTGATTCTCTCCCCCCCTCCCATTCTCAGCCATAAATCCTCTTCAATCCAGAAGGAGACTCCAAAGAAGAAACCAAAACTGGAGATGAAGCCATCCAATGGGGACAGGTATGGGACGGTCGTTACGGTGGCCAATTCACCCGCACACACGGTTCAAGTCAGGCCACGCTGCCTACACTCTTGTCACACCAATGTGTGATGTCCACGATGAGTTGGACCCTTTTGTATTTGCCTTTGCTGTTTCGTTGAAGAGTGTTGATGCTATTTTTTCTGGCGGCCGTACCAAATCAGCTGCCGTTTGTTGAAACCGGGCTCTCCTTTTCATCACGGTCGTAAAGGCAGCTTTTCTGGGCAGCGGGACTAGAATGCACAGCCCTTTAACAGATTCACATCCATATGACATGTAGGTCGCCCTGGCCCAAGGTGACACAAGGCGGCCCTTGTGCGCGTTCTCCCACCCTAACAACATCCATCCCTGCCTCTGTCTCTCACATCAGTAGTTCCATCACCCAATCCATGGATTCTGGCGGAACAGACAACTTTATCCTCATCAGTCAGCTGAAGGAGGAAGTGATGTCATTAAAGAGACTCTTACAGCAGAGGGATCAGACCATTCTGGAGAAGGACCGGAAGGTAAAGCACACGCGCAGAAACGATGAGATGGGGGCTATATATACACCCCCCAAAAAACTCCTCAACGCTAGCTTGATCATGCCTTATTGATTCCTATGCCTTTCCCCCGTAGCTCACCGAGCTGAAGGCAGACTTCCAGTACCAGGAGTCCAACATGAGGGTCAAGATGAACAACATGGAGAAGGCACACAAAGAGGCCATGGAACTGTTACAGGTGAGGAAAAAAATAAATAACCCGCACTGCAGAAATGCTCATTTGGTTTTCAAAGCCAAGCGTTAACACGTTCACTCCCCCTTCTCGTGTCTTGTCTTCCCGCCAGGCTAAAAACCGAGAGCTGATGAAACAGGTGGCCGCCCTCTCGAAGGGCAAGAAGTTTGACAGGACAGGGAGTTCACTGCTGTTGCCCTAACAACAAGTCCTACCCGCGGTAGCTCTGAGGCTTCATTGTTGTAGCACTGTGAAGGTCTGATGCCGTTCTCTACCCACCCCCCTTTATTCCCTATTCCACCGTTTCCTCAATTTATTGCCATCGTGTTCAATTATGGTTTATCCGTCGCTAACGCAGTAACCATGCTGTACATGGAAACCTGTTTTTGTGTCGACCCGTTGTTTTTTTTCCCCCCTTTTCCACCAAGGCCGTTTTTAGGGCCGGTTCGAAACCGGCGCCTAATCTCGAACCTTCTTTGCATTTAAAAGGACCAGGCAAGGACAACGGACTCCAAAGCGGGTAATCGAGACCAGCTCTTAGTGGATCTAGAACTGTTCGTCAGTGTCTGCGCGCAGGACCATCGTGATCATGGCTTGATCTATCTCGAAATCGTCACCTGCAGCCCCCGTGTAGGGCATTCACAAAACAAATGTAAACAAAAAAAAACGTTGTGGCTAGCGGGTGCCATCAAACCACCCTTTTATCGGTTTATTGTAAACAGACAATGCAAACAAGGTCTCTAATAGCTAACACAACTAGCTAGCAGCACATATATTTCCCAGAGCGGAGATGTACTCAGTGGAAAAGCGAATTGACGTTCGGCCACGTTTCACTACCGTAGCTCAAATACATAGGGCCACCCTAACCCTGCTGTGGAACCTTCCTGCTGGTAGCATGTTCCGATTGGTAGCAAAAAATGAGCGGGCACCAATTTGCAGTAGGTTTAGCTAGCTACCCATCAGCATGCTAGCAGCAGGTTAATACTGCACAGCAAGGTTATGGTAAGGGGTTAGCCCTGTATTATAGTTTGCTCTACGGTAGCAAAATCGGATGCAGTAGCATAAAATGGCAGAACACCGGCACCAGCAGTAGCCCAGGTGCAGAACTAGGTTTGCGTTGGTGGAAAGGGGGGGGGGGGGGGGGGGGATGTTGGAGGACACTGGAACTGTTGGACGTGTTCTCTGTCAGGTGATTTTTTTGTCTATGGGTCTCTGGGTGACTTTGGAAGCAGGAGAGGAGGGAACGCCCTCATATTTACACTGCCCGGGGGAGAAACGACAAGGTCTGCTTCATATCTGTCGCAGAAACGTCACGGTTCCGCTCCATCCCGACGGATGTCATGCAATTTATTTATTCAATTGTGTTTCTTTCAACTTACTATTATGTTTACTCGCCACATACTCAGAGAGAACATCTTCCCACATTTTGGGGATTTTACAATTCGTGTATAATATTAAGTTCTATTTTTCTATATGGACATGATTCTGGAAGAAGCCTCCTCTTCATTGGAGGCCCCTTCTCAACTTTAATATGTATGCAACTGTCGAAAGGGTGACCATGACCACAGCGTTGCTGGCCAGCAGGCAGAGAAGTCCAAAACCAACCAATGAGAACACGGAGATCTTTTGAAAAACCAACCTATGAGAACATGGGAGATCTTTTGAAATCTTGTTTTGTAGAGAGACTTGATCCCTGGCTGCTCTCTTTCTCACTGTGTGGCGGCTGTGGCTTTGCTGTTTCTCCGTAGTGGAACGATTGTAATAATGCATGACTTACTGCCATATACAGGTTGGCATTGTGGTCTCATGTACTGTAATGTACTTTTAGACTTTTTCTCCCGCCCTTTTAAATAGTTTTTTAAGAATCACATGTAAAGGTATTACAGGGGTCAGCCTAATGTATTTAAAATGTATTGCTTGTGTCGGTTTTAGTGAGTGTTTGTAAGGTAAGGCTGGTTGACGATAAACACATGTAGAATATGCTTTTTAAATAAACATCCTACACTTTACAGCTCTTTGGACCTTAAGAGCTGGTTTCATACTGTGGTGTACAAGATCACTTTTGTACTTTTTCCAAACCCAATGTTTGAAAAATATTAAATATGGTTGAAAAGGTTTTCGTGTGTGTTTTTGTTGTCGTGTCATTGGGAAGTTCTGCAAAGGCCTTTTGTTCCTTGTTTATTCCCCTAGCAGTCTCCAAATAGGCCTTTAGGTGGCACTAAAGGTACTTTCCAACATCAAGTAAAACCGTGAGTCTCACATGACTGATTCAGGATTTGTTGCCTTTCTCAATGTTTCTCACAGTTTTGAAGTAATTCACGTTATTCTATTTTCCTGATAAAAAGGGTTATCTCTTCTGCGTAAAGCACATGATCTGGAAGTCATTCAATTTGATACGCACAAAGCAAAACGGATGAATGGGTGAAGGCTCAAACCGTTTAGCCCAGGCAGAGATAACGTTCTATTTGAGCCCATTGGGTTGTTATGTTGAGATTGGTGTCAGCAGTCAAGAATGTGGATCAATGCAGATGGAACCTTGGGTCAACGCATGGAGGTTCTACTCCAAGCGTCAAATCTCCTTTGTTTTGTGTCGATGGTATCTTCACCCTTCATTCATTTGGTCTCTACAAACAATATATTTGTCTGAAAGAATAATCTGGATAATTCAAGGCAATTTGAGTTTATTGTGGGAGAGCAACCCATCTGTACCAAATGACAGTGAACAACAATACATTGGAATGGAAGGAAAATGAATTCATGTCACGAGTTTCACAGAGCCCTAAAGTTATGTAACGCTCTTAAGACGGGGTGAACGTCCAAGGACCCAGATTGGGTGTGGCAGCCTGTCCCCTGAGAGGTTGACCACCAGACATCTGCTCTGACTCAGTGTTGCGTTCAACCTACAGAAGCGTCATTGTAGACCCAGCTGATAGGAGCATTGATCTGGACAAAATAAACAGCAAGATCACTTTTAGGATTATTTCAAAGTGGATGGTTGTCAGCTCCAAACAAGCAAAGCCATGTTACAATAAGATGCACTATAGAAACACACATTTGACTGAAGTACAAGACTGCCAACAGGTAGCATGTTGACACCCTGCTTTGGAAATCTTCAGAGTAAAAGAAACTACCCATGTCAGGTTGTTGAGTAACTCTTTGGTGTTACATTTAGTCATTTGGCAGACGCTCTTATCCAGAGCGACTTACAGTAAATACAGGGAGATTCCCCCTGAGGCAAGTAGGGTGTAGTGCCTTGTCCAAGGACACAATGTCATTTTTTGCACGGCCAGTTAACCTTCTGATTAATTGCCCGACTCCCTAACCGCTCAACCGTCTGACCACCGTATAGCGGGGTTGCTTTGTGTGAGTCATACACTTTTCTTCCACGTATCAGCTAAGCTCTGTTTACTTCGCTTTGAATGGACTATTTTTTTCTGGGTCCAAAGTGTTGCTTTTTTTTTTGTCCAGACAAACAATGTATATGAGGCAGATTTGTTTCTTATTCCACGGGGTTTAAGACAATCTTAAGATTTTGCTTTTATGTACGTAATAAAAAATAATAAACTAATCATGATTCTAACCCATATGTATTCTGACAGTCTAGAATAGATTTGATTATCTGAAGAATTCTCAAGATAAAACATTTGATCAAATATGAATTTTGATTTTAGTACAATTGTGACTACGGCTCTTACTTTTCACAACAGTTTAACTAAATATATGAGGACTCATCATAGCTTCAGACAAAATAAAGATATTCTATGAAACAGTGAATTTACATTTCAGTTCAGTAGGATGTGTCCTGCATTGACTGAGTGAATGAATGAATGACGATCACCATCATCGACATACTCTACCGTGTAATCTAATCAATCAATGCTGATGATGTCACTCAGACCAAATATAGGCTGATGACAACATCAGTCAAGATTAATCCCGAGAGACAGGGATGTCTTCGACTGGTTTGTTTGATGACTTTTGGTCTTTGACCAAAACTAGGCCATTTGTTTGTAGGCCAATGACATGTCTTCTGTGTAATGATCTACACGAGAAGAGGTCCTGTGTGTCTGGTTGCTGTGTTAAGAACTATGTGATTACTTCAGGTTCGGTGTGACATTAATGAAGTGGAATTGAGCCCAGTCACACACAATTGCCTGACTTTAAGGTGTGCACATGAGATTGGTCTTAAAAAGAATGAATTGAAAGAGAATAGGGGAATACAAAATCGAAGGGGCTTGATCTAGAAACGACACGTTTTTACGTTTGTTTACTGTGCATTGCCTACCTTCCGTAGTGAGTCCAGTTTTGTGTTGTATCGAAGGGGAAGTGAGAGGACTTGGTGTCAACCATTACAAGAAAAACAACAGGACTGTAATTAGTCACATGGTCAGCCTCAGAGTCAGCTGATATGACTGTGTTCTTGTTGCTGGGCGAGACATACAAGAGGAAGGTGCGATGAACTGAATTCTGCGTGTGTGGTTTGGTCTGAATTTCTGCTGAGCTATTTTTTCTTATCACCACAACACTAACGTGCTGACACAGTGTGTGCATGTTTCTCGGCTCATCTACACTTCAACTTGGGATGTCTGGCATGGAAAGAGCTGTTCAAAGAGAAAGTTTATGATGTAAATAACCGGACCAAAGAGGGCCTTTATCATATTTTACAAGGGGCCCACCATCACTTCCACAGCCATGCAGCCATCATGAGGCCGGGTTTCCTTCTGTGTAGTACAGGGTCTCTGGTTTCAATAAGAAAATAAATGTTGTATTCTCAAGCACTGTGTGTGATGTATGCATCTTTTATTTATAAACGATTCAGACTACAATAACACAATGTGAAATAACTTATCTTCTACACACATACATTCAGATTATTGCATAACAGCGTACAAAAAACATGTTTTACGTGACACAAACAGTGAGGATAGTTGGCCTACTTATGGTTGTATAGCCTTCTTTATTTAACCACTCTTAAAGGGGGTTCTGTTTAATGTTGTTTTTGGATCGAATAGGCAAAAATGCGGGTTGTGGAAAGTTGTTGAACTAGCAAGCACACCCCTCTGCGGGCTATGAGTTTTCATTGGCTTGTGGGTGTGTCGTGCTTTCTGCGGAGCAAAGTTGGAAGTTCGCGCACCGAGGCGCTTGGCGTTGTGTGGGAAGTGAGACTGGGGAGGACGGAGCCACCGAAGACCACTCTCAAGAAAAGGCTTCGTAGTTCAACAACTTTTCGGTCTCCCCATCTCCTACCCACCACCGCCACACATGCGACAACGTGGAGTACTGTATTTTTTACAGAACGCCGAGAAGCAAAGGACGGTCTTGCTTTTTCTTTTATCTCTGCTACCAACATGAGTGTCAGTCCGGACTCCTTCACCTCCCCCAACCCGTTCCACATCTGTAACATCTGTCAGAAGGTGATAAGCAAAAAGGTAGGCTATTTACAACGTTGGAAGACTATTGTGGTAGTTCTAATCATTGCTCAGCCATGGCTCCATCAGTTGTAATTCTTTCTGTTGATCCTATAGTTCTACATGGTCAATCCTAAATCCTACCCCCAAAAATACCTATTACAAATGTCGTAAGGCAACATGGTTGACAAATATTAAGTAATGCATTTCAATAATTGCATTACAGGATTACTTTAAAGAAAGGATTGCAGTTTTCATGGTAATAGCATTGCTATGACTGCAACACATTATGTCTGCACAATGTTTGGCAAGGTACTAAACAAGGCCAGTCCTTTTTTTTATGGGTAAAACATTTCAAGCATTTCGAGCATGAATGTTTCAATCAGGTTTCATGACGTCTACTAAACATAATACTTCGTAAATGTAAATCTGTCTTCTCTCTAGTTACCCCTCCCTCACTTTCTGTCTCTCTCTAGTGCCCTCTTTCCTTGAGAGCTATTCTTGGAGCCCGTTACTCCAGTCTAGGTACATATGACCCACTTTTATATAGTGGTGGTGCCATCAAAAGCTATAAAAAGGGTGACATCAAGACCAGTATGTATCTCCCTGGCAATTGACCTCTCTTATCTTGGCAGACAGTTAACTAGTTGCAATATAACTCTGATTGTATTCACTGAAATGTGAACATTTAGCATGTTTAGTGTGCAGAAGTATAGAAGATGGAAATCTTTGGATAGCTCATGGTATGAAGTTGTATGATAGGTTCCTGGTTCGTCCTAATTTGATTTGAAGCCAGACTGGCTGGGAAGGACTAGTGGTGATTTTAGACCCTTTTTTAGGGGTGCTCAAGCATCTCAGCACCCCAAAAAAAAAAAAAAAAAAAAAAAAAGATTATTGTTTATTATCATTTGATGCTGGTAGTTCATGTAGAAAGGGACATCCTTAGTTTTTTCATTCATTCATTCATTCATTCATTCATTCATTCATTCAATGTTTTGCATAATAATACATAAATGAATTCATTGTTATCCAGTGAAATTAGGGATTTATTAGCAAGGGGGTTTTACACTTTTGCAAGGCACTGTATTCATGTCACATTCTCATTGGGGGCTGAGCACACCTAAAAGTCTGATCCTAGAATCGCCCCTGGTGCTGGCCTGTAAGGAATGCGTTACAGATATATTCTGGGACCATTTGATACCCTGTCAAATTTGAACCCACCTCCTGCAGTTCTATCCTTTTCCTATATCTGAAAGAAAAGTTCCTTCTTGAAAATCTCAAACCAGACTGGTGAAGACCAATGTGAATAGAGGATGTGCCTTGTCTTATCATGTAGAATAATTAGGCTGCTGATATACCTTGTTTTTTTTTTTACAACGTTTTGTTCTACTGGTAAATCATAAACTTAAACTGCCATTCCCTCTCAGACATTCTCTCTTACAAATCCATACCCCAAACAGATATAATTCATGTAGTATGAATCTGGGCCAAACAGCAGGCTCACAACTTAACAAAAACAGGTATTTGTCATCGAAAACGAATCACAAACTCAGCATTTATGAGAGAAACAACAAGGCACAAGGGCATTCAGATTGATTATCCAGAGATTACAGGGATAAGCCATCAGACAGGGCTTGTTTTCTACAGGGCTTTCAGGGACTTTCCTGACAAACATCGTTGAGGACAAAAGAAGGGAGTTTGTTTATGGTGTCCACTGAGATTTCATGAATTATTGCTGCTTTAGCAGGACGGTGGCTCAAACTTTCATATGGACCCAGGTTGCGCGAGGTGGATTCGTATTTACGGAATCTGGGACTTATTTGCCTTTATTCATTTGTGTTTTTCTCTGGTCGCGCGTTTATTCTATCGATCAATTCTCATCCTCCACACATAATGGGCCAGACTTACAAATAGAGAGGGAGGGAGGGAGAGAGAGAGGGGGAGGGAGAGATGGAGGGAGGGTGCGAGGTGAAATAGAGAACTAGAAGGGCCGTATGACACTAACAGGGTCCTCCTACAGTCTGACCTGGCCTGTACGCAGGGCTTCAACCCAATTAGCTAAATTCACAGGAAATTGCCTGTCAGTGGACAGAGAGCACATTCAAAGGTATGTTACGTAACGAGACATATGCCACTGGAACAGAGCTACCTCTCTCTCTCTTTCAGATCCCTTTCTCACACATATCAGTTCACGCGCACACACACACACACACGCACACACACACACACACACACACACACACAGACACACACTTTGAGCAACCTTCATACAGCATGCATGCCATCTACTCTGTTCCCCTGAACTTTGGCTCATCATTTATTAACCATCTATCTACATTAGATTTATAGTCAACTTGTTATGAAGATATGAAAAAAATAAAAGAAAAATGATTATAGACATTCATGCATTCTCCGTGTGCTGCTCTTAGGTAATTGTGACTCAACGTCATGGTGCAAAAGGTGGGTCACAATGACCCAAAGGCAGCACAAGGGTTAAATTACTGGGGCCAAACAATCATAATGGCTTCCAAACCAAGACAACCTTTGTCCATTTGGCCACGTCTGTTCTTATGATACAAGCCAGCTATCACATTCATGTCTAGTTCAATGGGTCTGTTAACTTCATTGTCACTTCAGCACTTGTATTGTATATATCACTGTATTATAACCCATAACTACTGGTCATACAGTCCAAATCACACATTTTTACACACACACACACACACACACATACACACACGCACACACAAACACACAGAGAGAGAGAGAGAGAGAGAGAGAGAGAGAGAGAGAGAGAGAGAGAGAGAGAGAGAGAGAGAGAGAGAGAGAGAGAGAGAGAGAGAGAGAGAGAGAGAGAGAGAGAGAGAGAGAGAGAGAGAGAGAGAGAGAGAGAGAGAGAGAGAGAGAGAGAGAGAGAGAGAGAGAGAGAGAGAGAGAGAGAGAGAGAGAGAGAGAGAGAGAGAGAGAGAGAGAGAGAGAGAGAGAGAGAGAGAGAGAGAGAGAGAGGAGAGAGAGGAGGAGAGAGAGAGAGAGAGAGAGAGAGAGAGAGAGAGAGGAGGAGAGAGAGAGAGAGAGAGAGAGAGAGAGAGAGAGAGAGAGAGAGAGAGAGACACAAAACCACCAATGGGAACCATAAAGGTGTTTTTTTTCTATCTTCACTCTGCCCAGGCCTTGTTCTCGATGTTCCTGGGCTAATGTGTGTGCACACTGGCTGTTTGCTCATCTCCAAAGGTTACAACAGGAGTGGCTTACCTTACCTCTGAGCAAACGAACTGACGCACAAACCCCCCCGGTGTTACATGTCATACCCCACACACCTATACACGGCCTCCTTTTAGGCCCACCTGTTCATATTTAGTCTGCCCTGTATATTCTGGCTAATTGCGATCCGAGTTCATGAGCTCAGCCAGCATGTCTGAGAGTGCACGGGCACTGTGGATGGTTGGATGTTGTTAAAGGGCACTGAGCTGATCCATTCTCTCTCTCTCTCTCTCTCTCTCTCTCTCTCTCTCTCTCTCTCTCTCGCCCTTCTTGTCCTTTGTCAGGAAAATGGCGTCCGTGTACCTCGACCCTTCTCCAGTGGACCCAGTGACTTCATTCCAAAGGAGGAGGTGAGAAAAATCCCCCTTTCTCTTGCTTCTCGGGAGGGGGGCGGAGCTTTCTCCTTCTCACTCTGTTAATCCCTTTATACGTATGTGCCATGACCCTTTAAACTCAAGCCTGCCAGGTCATCTGAAACATGTAGCTGGAGTTACCATTTCGCGTCAAAAAGATATTGATCGTTTTTAGCCCTGTAAGAGTCTATTGATATTGTTATATAGATCTCAAAGCCCTTTCAATAAAAACACGAAAAAACATTGACGAAAAATGCATTAAGTTCCCTACTTATGCATCCCTCTTCCCACCATTCTCCCGTCGTGCGGCCCTCAGTTCGACGAGGCGTCGACCGTCGACCCCCTCACGGAACAGCTGCTGGCTGAAGCGTTCTCCTCCGGGGGCCGCGTGGACCACCTGACCCAGGTGATGGGACTGCACCCCCCTTACCTGGAGTCCTTTCTGCACAGCCAGTTCTACCTGCTCCGGATGGATGGACCGCTTCCCCTACACTGCCGCCACTACATCGCCATCATGGTAAGACCCTCCCCTGACGTGCGGTTCACCGTCACAGTGTTGTGTGTCGGGGCTACGTGTGCCACTCGGCGTGCCACGCGGTTTGCGCTGATCCTCAGGGTGAGACCTCTGAAGCGCGTTGGGGGGAGCAGTCAGGGGTGGGGGGGTTCAGGGGTCGCCGCGGGTTGCCCACGAAGGGGAATGTCTCACCGAGGCTGCAGAAAACCTCGTAGACGAACCTCGCCTGAACCACAACTCTGTTGACACATTTTCCTGTCAACCAAAGTCTCCTCCTGTCTCTGGTGTGTGATGTTTCCCCTGCCTGGCAGGGGGGGGGGGGGTTAAACTTTAGCCCAGATGCCTGGTGTCTCCGGGTTAGGTGCCGGATTGGATTTATGTGTGGACTCTAGGAGTAAGTGCTCCGTAGATATTCAGCAAGCCTGCACTTGCCTGTACGGAGGTGTAATGGACACCCGACGTCTCTGTGGTGCTGTGCCAGAAATGTTGCTCCTCCCTCCTTCCTTCCCTCCCTCCCTCCCCCACCCACACCCCCCCCCCACCAGCACAGCTCCAGGGCAACCTACCCATCTCCTGGCGTGACCTCACCAGACCTACATTAATCTTCCCACTCAGTCTCGATGAAACCGGACAGAGAAATGCCGTGGCGCTCGAATGTGTCGCTGTTGAGTTTATGGGGCAAACCATATCATTGAAGCGCGTCTTTAAATTGGATTCTGTTCAATATGGACTGTATTCCGTAGCAAGTAGTAAAAACCGTCGAGAACCCGTAGTGATCTTGAACGTTTCCCCCAGGCAGCAGCGCGTCACCAGTGTTCCTTCCTGGTTACCCAACATGTGAGGGAGTTCTACAGGATAGGGGTGTGTCTGGACTGGCTGAAGGGCCTGCAATATGCCCCGCAGAGATTCAGGAACCTCAATGAGATCAACAAGATCCTGGCTCACAGGCCTTGGCTGATCACCAAGGAGCACATACAGGTTAGAACACACACAAACACACGTGCAAACATAAATCACAGAAAACATACACGCTATGTTGTCTAAAATCTTTTTATTCCCCTTCCTCCCTTCTGGTAGAACCTGGTGAAGACCAGCGAGCACAGCTGGTCTCTAGCGGAGCTGATTCACGCCCTGGTCCTGTTGGCCCACTTCCATGCCCTGGCCAGCTTTGTGTTCGGCAGTGGCATCAACCCAGAGGTGGAGCCCCAGAACGCCAACAGTTTCCAGTCCGTCTGCATCAGTAACTTCTGTTCGTGTGACCTAGCGAGCGACCATCACCTGGACCGCGAGGGCGTCTTCAGCAGCACCAGCCCAGGGGTGAGGAGAGGCCCGTGTGTGTGTTTAGAGAGAGCGTGTGCTCGCGTTTGTGTTTGACGACACCCCAATGCCGACGGCAGCCATCTTGATCGGCCCTTCCGTGGATTTCAGACCACCGACTCGGTGAGTGAGTTGGAGGCGCTGATGGTGAGGATGAAGAGGCTGCAGGAGGAGAGAGAGGAGGACGAGGCCTCCCAGGAAGAAATGGCCACCCGCTTCGAAAAGGAGAAGAAAGAGAGCCTCCTGGTGGGGTCTGGAGGTAATGCAGACACATCACGTCAGGTGGGAGTCTGGTGGGCTGAGCGGTTAGGGAATCGGGCTGTTATTCAAAAGGTTGCCGGTTCGATTCCCGGCCGTGCCGAATGACGTTGTGTCCTTGGGCACTTCACCCTACTTGCCTCGGGGGAATGTCCCTGTACTTCCTGTAAGTCGGTCTGGATAAGAGCGTCTGCTGAATGACAATGTAAATCCAAACTGCTCCTCGTGGTTCCTCAGAGCTATCGGCGAGGTTCTGTAAAGCACTTCGTCAGCCATCCGAGTTTACAGACGAGGCATTCGCACACACGCGTCGACCGATACAATGATATGCTTTGCGCATGCAATCTGTGTTCCAGATTTCAAGGATGAGGTGATGCCCATATCAAAGGTGTCCCGTTTTGTGGAGGATGCCACCTTTGGATACCAAGACTTTGCCCGACGTGGGGAGGACAACCCGCCGACGTTTAGAGCACAGGTTTGCCTCATCCCTTCGCCTTCTCCTTCCCATAGCCCAGAGGTGGGCAACCCTGGTCCTCGAGAGCCCCTGTCCTGCATGTTTTAGATGTTTCCCTGCTCCAGCACACCTGATTCAAATGAATGGTCATTACTCGGCTTCCACAGAGCTAGATAACGACCCATTCATTTGAAACAGGTGTGCTGGAGCAGGGAAACATCTAGAACATGCAGGACAGGGGCTCAGAGGACCCGAGGACAGAGGACCAGGGTTCCCCACCCCTGTCATATCCCAATTGTACCTTATAGCTTGAAGGCACAGCAGAATCGAGAAATCGAACTTTCTCCCTGTGTGTATGTATGTGTGTGTGTGCGCGCAGGATTACTCCTGGGAAGATCATGGATTCTCCCTGGTGAACAGGCTGTACTCGGACATCGGCCTCCTGCTGGACGAGAAGTTCCGGACGGCATGCGACCTGACCTACTACAACATGGCCAGCCACGAGGACGTGGACACCACCATGCTTCGAAGGGCTCTCTTCAACTACGTCCACTGCATGTACGGCATCAGGTAAGGACCGAGTCACCTCCACATCCACGCCCCTTCCGCACCCACGGCCGACCCTAAGGAGGCGTCGTTAGGAATGCGCGAAAGCGAGTCGGACGGCTGAGTGGTTAGGGAAACGGGCTATTGATCCGAGGGTTGCCGGTTTGATTCCCGGCCGTGCCAATTGATCTGTCCTTGGGCAAGGCACTTCACCCTACTTGCCTCGGGGGGGAATGTCCCTGTACTTACTGTAAGTCGTTCTGGATAAGAGCGTCTGCTCAATGACTACATGTAAAAGCTGCACGGTAGCTCATCAAGCGGTGCCCCCCCCACCCCCCCCCCCATCTGCAGGTATGATGACTACGACTACGGGGAGGTCAACCTGCTGTTGGAGCGCAGCCTGAAGGTTTACATCAAGACTGTCACTTGTTACCCGGAGAGAACTACGCGACGGATGTACGACAGCTACTGGCGCCAGTTCCGCCACTCGGAGAAGGTCGGTAACCACGGATACTTGCTTTCGGGGGGCGTTCAGGTGTCCGCTAAGGGGTCTGCGAGTTTAAAAGAGTTCAAGGTTTCGTTGTGGAATTGGAACGTCCATCGCTCATTTCTTGCTTTGTCCAAAGCACACTCATCCACAGACATGAAGAAAAAAAAAAAAATACTGAATGCTGATTGGTTCCTAACTAGGCCAGAGTTGACCCACGGTGGGGGTCATGCTGCTAGCTTGTGTTTATGCAGGAGGCCTTTAGTTCATGGGTACACTAGGGCTATTGAGAAGAAGCCACAGGAAAGAAAGACCTTGGCTGTTGGGGCATGCTGTTATGGTGTTTGGCTTTTCCAGGAGAGAGGCCCTAACTGTTGGCGTTTCAGGGGCTTCAGATGAAAGAACAACATGTTATATCATGTATAACTACAGCCCAGAACAAGAAGGATCAACTTCCTTGAAGCAAATCTCAGATTAATTTACCAAGTAAACATGGCAGTTCAGTCAGTTCATATTATTTTCGTTCTACAATAGGCTGTCAGGCTGGATCGTTTGGATTCAAATCAAGTTCAATAAAAAAAAAAAAAAAATATATATATATATATATATATATTATGAAATTAAATCGAGTTTGATTTGGAAATGTTGCTGAAGCTTTGAGACTTTTGCACGGCTGTACTGCAGATACGCACATGCGTCCAGGCTCGTAAATCCAGCCCTGTTATGTTGTGTCAGTGGAGTGGGATATGTATAGTATGTTAATCCTCTCCCTGCTGTGTCCCTGCAGGTCCATGTCAACCTGCTTCTGATGGAAGCCAGAATGCAGGCAGAACTATTATATGCCCTGCGTGCCATCACCCGCTACATGACCTGACCAGCCCGTCAACTGTCCACTCTGGCTTGACCGATGCCAGCCCCTGTCCTTTCCCCCACATCTCCCCAGCCGTCATAACTGTCCTTGGAACAGGAAGCAGAAATGTTTGTGTATCCGTCTCTGCCTTCTGTGCCTTGTCTGTCTGTCTGTGTCTGTGTCTGTCTGTCTGTATGGCGTGTGCCTTTAACATTGGCCTTTTCTAGTTAGATAGACACACCTTTTTAAAGTGTAGTGCAATATTTTGTAGAGATTCCCCTCCAAATGACTAAATATGCTAAAATGAAAGAAATCCTGTAAAGTGTATACAGAAATGGGCGCGATACAGGAGAGCACAAGTTTGTCTGTTCGTTCCTCCACCTAGCTCCATCCCAAGCTACTCCATTCAGAGGGAGGATTTTGAATAGCCATTAACAGTGTTAAAGAACTTTTTAATGCATCTCTGAATGTGTGCCTTTGTTTGACACTGTCCCTACGACGTTAGAAATGAGATGATACATTTATCTAGAGATCTGAGAGAGAATTATTTTTTTTGAGCTCTTGGATTTGTTTAAAAGTGCAATATATCTGTTTTCTTTTTAAAAAATAGATTTATAGATTTTATAATGATCTTTCTGTAACTGGAAAGGACAGAAAATGCCAACAGTCTTTTTTTGTGGAATAACATAATTGTTGTTAATCTGACAAATCACATGAATGAATGTTAAAGAAGTATTTCTCTGCATTGCTTACTTCATGCATCACAAAGCCCATCCTGACCTTAAACGTCTTTGTTCCATGTCTACAAGTATTCCATGATGGAATGTGAACCATGACATATTTTAAGATCTCCGAACAGATTCATCAAATATGGCAATTGCTTTTATGATGCTAAAAATCCATAGATAATCCTAAATGAATCTCTAAAGACAGGCCTGTAGTGGTGTGTAGTTTGTGTTTATCTTCCACATTTACCAAAGAATGTACAGAGTACAGGAGATAAATCAACAATAGGAATACTTCAAATCTAAAATAAGCTAGGCGTTCTTTTTATTTGGTTTTATAATTTGAAATGAGCACCTTGCAAGGGGAATTCTGCCGTCTTCTCAGTGTTTGAGTGACAAGCACTGAATGCTTATATCTTGTCCAGTCTATGGTTGTGAAACCATGATTCTTTTGTGAATGATTACTGCTCTTTGCACATGTGTATCTGCACATTATGGACCCAGCTACTAATGCCTGTGTGAATCAGCTCAAGCAGATCTTTACTGTTAAAAAAGATGTTGTAATTCCCAGTTAGAAAATGATTGCAATGTATTGCATACTTTCTTTCAAATGTAGCCTACTGCTTAAGACATTTCATTGTAATTGTGTAGCAGTCTGTCATAGCCATCACCAAAATATGATCACCTGGCTTGTGAGTTTACTTGTGTATGTAAAATGTGAAGTGTCAGAAGTATTGCTTGTTATGTTGCCAACATACCATATGTGAATGCTGTCATTTACTAAAAAAGTTCTTACATGTTTGTTAGTAACTTTTAGACTAAGCAGATCCACTCTAACTTAAGTCACGAAACATTTATGTTTCATTCATGATGTGTTTTCCAATAATAGTATCACCAGAAAGTAAAGATCACCACTTGAGACAAAGTTTCACTTTTATTCTCCCAGATTTTGTCTTTGAGGATTGGTAAAGTATTTAAGATTGCAATACAACCCAAATGTTCTTATGTCTTTGGTTGAAAGTAAAATAAAGACTGTGCAATCCCAGTTATCTGTAAGCAAAAATTTGGATAATAAAAACATTTTTTGTACGTTCATCAAAGCTTACTCAAGTATAGTCAGCCTAACCTACAATAATCTAGAAAATTCCACGAGTATATCTCTTTGAAATCTATAGCCTATACCTGTCGGACCCACATTTATGGAATACAATTCAGATAAAACCAAAAACACAATAATTACAAATATTATAATTATTATTTTACACAATTTACATTGGCTATAACATCATTTATGCTGAAAACATTAAATCTATCATAATTTCTTTCACCTCGTCAGTTGAGAAACGACGAAGATTGGGCCTAAGAAAAAACGTCTGCGCCTTTGTCTTGTTTGTCCTCAATGTGAGTCCGTAGATTGAGTGACGACGACAAAGCCTGTGGCAGTTCTTCCTGTGTGTGGAAGCAGGTAACAAAAATGCTAAATGGGTTGTAACTTACATCAAATTGAAGTGCGTATAACTAATCACTAATTAAATACATTTTACCTTCAAAACAGTGTACTTGAATGTTGACAGACTCGCCAGTTAACACAGAAGCTCCGCTTTCTTTGCTTGAACTAGTGTCTGCTAAGCTAGTAGCTACGACGCTAGTAGGCTAGCTAACGCGGTAGACTATTCAACTCAGTACCAGCATGTCTGTTTTTGTTTTGTTCTATTGTGTATAATAATAATAATAATAATGATTGAATTATGAAATCATGTAGGCTACTGTTAATAATAATTAGGTGGACTCTAAGTAAGGTTAAGAGTGGAAAACACGTTAACAGAAGCCTCTTGCAAGATCATTTAAACAGGCTACAGGCCTAAATTAATGTAAATTTGGGGGAAATCGTTAATCCTCCCTAATATCTATATTATTTTAGAGCCAGTAAAGATGACAACTGCTGCCAGACCAACGTTCGAGCCAGCGAGAGGAGGGAGGGGTAAAGGAGAAGGGGATCTCAGTGCATTGTCCAAACAGTATTCAAGCAGAGATCTACCCGGTCATACGAAGATCAAATACAGGTCAGTTCCCTGCTTGAAAACGGGACATTTCAGACCCCCGTCTTCCACTGTTGCTGAGATTAAATATTTGAAGAAGTAGCTTCTTGTTGTAGCCTAACAACCCGTCACACGCATACAGGCAGCCCACCCAGGATGCACCTGAGGAGGTGCGTGCCCGTGACTTCCGCCGCGAGCTTGAGGAGAGGGAGCGCGTGGCCGTGCGGGAGAAGACCAGAGAAAGGGGGCCTAGAGGTCGGTCTGCAGATATTGATCTTTGACCTTTCGGAACGCCTTTTGGAGACATGATCCAGATCGTATTTACAGACTCTTCAACGACCCCTTGACAGACCTCTCACCGTTTGTCAACCTCTGTCCATCTTACACAAAGTCAATCCGATATTGCTTTTCTCTTCCAGAGCACACAACGTCGTCCTCGTCATCGAAGAGGCCCAGGCTAGACCAGATCCCTGCAGCTAATCTGGATGCAGATGATCCCCTCACGGACGTGAGTGTCTTCAGCCTGTCCCCGGAGGTTTCCGTGCCTGTGCTCGTGTCCCAGCTGTTCTAACCCCCCCCTTGTCTCTGTGCCGGTGACCGCCAGGATGACGACGAGGAGGCCGACTCCGAGGAGGAGAGCGACGACGACGACACGGCGGCCCTGCTGGCGGAACTGGAGAAGATTAAGAAGGAGAGGGCGGAGGAGCACGAGCGCAAGGTGAGGCCGCTCCCCCCCCACCCCCCGACGAGGCTGCCACCGCTGTCCCCCGCCGCTGCTCTGTTTCGCATACAGCCGCCAGTGCACCGACGTGGGGACGGTGGACTGAGTCTCAAGTGATTTCCACTCAGAACCACAATGAGCCGTTGTGTTTTTAACCCCCTCCCTCCCCCGTTCCCCTCCCAGGAGCGAGAGCAGAAGGCAGAGGAGGAGAGGATCCGTATGGAGAACATCTTGAGCGGGAACCCTCTACTCAACCTGGCCGGACAGCAGCAGCAGCAGCCACAGCCGATCGTTCCAGCCCAGACATCCTTCAGCGTCAAGAGGAGGTAGACACGCACACGGGCACGCACACGCACAAACGCATGGTTTGACCGATTTTTCGACATTTCACTCTCGCAACAGTTCGAGCATTAAGAGACATTGTGCCGTTGAGGGTGACTTGTTTCGTGATGGATGCGTCCACCGTGTCTCTCCTCAAGGTGGGACGACGACGTGGTTTTCAAGAATTGCGCAAAGGGAGTGGACGACGCCCGGAGGGAGAAGCGCTTCATCAACGACACGCTGCGCTCCGAGTTCCACAAGAAGTTCATGGAGAAGTACGTGAAGTAGGATTGCGCTATGGAAAGAGGGGGAGTGGTCTCTGCTCCCACTGCAATTCCTCAAGATAAGGACAGTTTTTTTTTTTTTCATCCGGACATGGGGGAGATTCTTCAAACCTCGAACAAACTTTTCAAGCATCCGCCAATCCCATGCACCACATTCTTCTTGTCGTTGTACCATTGTACCTTTTTAGAACAGCAAAAACAAACATGTAAAAACATTTTTTGTTCTGTGTTTCAGTTGAGACCCCTTAAAGCAATTTCTCTTCATTTTGCTTTCTTTTATAAGTAATACCAATAAACTGAGTAAAAGATTACAAACAATGAATTGATTATTTTGAATAATAATGAATTCAATTTATAATGCGCTTTTTGGGGCCCAAATGCCATAATTACTTGGTCATATTGTTCTCTGCGTTCTTGTTTTGGTTCCTGAACCAATTCTGCCAAACAAGCACAATGCCTGCTTTACACTCAAATTACAGTTCTCAAACACAGTTTTTTCAAAACACTACACACAAGTCTGCATTTGGCACAATTTTCATGAAGTTAATGCCTTGTTTTCACAAGGAACACACTGCCATTCAAATAAGTACCCTCACTCATTAAATGGGCAAACACCCGTCACACAGTTTAACAATTAGCAATCACAGCTTTAGCATATAAGGGCAACAGGTGACCTCTTCTGTTTTGGAGGAATGGATGTCAACATTGGAAGCAGAGGCAGAGGAGTCAGAGTAAGAGGACGAGGAAGGCCAAGGACCGTAAAAGTATGTTTCAAGTATTTGGGAAATGTATTCCTACTTTTTATTCCTACACAGTATTTACAGTATTTTACTATTTGTTTGACAGAACTGAAAGATTACCAACACAAGGTGGTCGGGAAGGTCTTTTGTCTCCTGAACAGGAAACTGAAATCATGAACATGGTCCTAGAAAATAACGGAATAACATTACGGCCAATACAAATAAAAATAATAATATAACTATATACAACACCTTTTGTATGTAGACCACTGTATGGGCAACTTTGTGTCGGTTGGGATGTAGACTGTGTAGGCCTACATTTTTGTGGGAAAAATTAAATATATTTGTTACCGTGTATGCTGAGTAGAAAAATATATTATATTCATATTCTCATATTATATTCATATTCTCATATCATATTCTCAAATATTTTACAACACACTTATGTATATACTGTCTGTAGTAAGTGTAACACTAAACAAAAAAAGGCCTAAATCGCTATTATGATAGTGTTTAAAATTAAGCACATCAGTGTTGAAATGGTTCTTATAGATGTCTATTCATATGATGGTTTGTGCGTGTCATTTGAAAACAAAATACAATTTTGAGAAGAAATAACATTGTTTTGAATGTAAAGTTTCATTTTGCAGGAGAAGTGAGAGGCTTTGCCCATTGTGTGTGTATTTTTTTGATTTGTGTGTAGAATTCTGAGAGTATGACCTATGCCTTCAGAAAATGTGTGTGACCAATCGAGAGAAACTGTAACACCGTACAGGGCGCTGCAATCGTAACATTGCGTTTGTGCTGTGTTTTTAAGTTGAGTGATTTTTCTTTCTTTATAGGTGGAGATGCTTTTAGCTAGATGTGACATTTCTTCTAAATTACCTGTAGGCCTATTAACAACTAAAATGTTTGTGCAATTAAACAATGCTTTGAGTGGGAGACCGTCGCATTACCAATAAACATGTCTTACAAATGTCATCAGACCAAAGCAGACAACTCGAATGAAAGGTTTTGTTCGTTCTTGTTGCGTAATGCGCATTATATATATTTTTAATGTATTACCGTTCCTTGAAGTAGCCTAAGTACATTTCTTGGTAATTGCATAGTGCTGTCCATTTGCAGTGATCATCGCAGTGTGTGCTCACACACCTCTGGGTATCTCAGAAGCATGGTGGGGGCTGTCGCGCGCAACTCAGAAAATATGAAGCAAACATGCTAGTGTCATTTTTAGTTGGAAACCAACGCCATTATGTCTCAGCCATCATATTTGATACGGGACTTTAAAAGCAACCAGTCTCTTTTAGGAAATGGGTCTCTCATCGCTGGTTTTTTGGGACATGCCTCCAATTTGTCAAAATACATATTGGATGACAAAGTGCTTGCAGATTTGCAGATTTTTATTGGGAAAAAGAAGTACGGAGTGGAATCTCAAAACGCCACTACCAAGTTTTTACTTATAATAGCATATTCTGTAATCATCCTGACATCTTTCTTCGGGAACGCTCTCGTTTGTCAAGTGATGTGGAACACCCGGGCACGCACAGTCACAAGTATGCTTCTTGCGAATTTGGCAGTAGCCGACATCCTAATAACCTTGCTTAACACTCCATTGACTTTGGTAGGTATATCATGCATTGTCAAATATGTATTCGAAATCAAACTTTATGCCATGTCAACTTTTTCTACTGTCAACAAGGTTCGATTTGTCACCAGCACCTGGGTCTTTGGTAAAGTAATGTGCCACATCTGTCGGTTCGTCCAGTACTGCTCTCTGCACGTGTCAACGCTTACCTTGACTGTTATAGCACTAGACAGACGCCAGGTAAATCTTCATACATCTGCAATCTGATTACATTTGAATGTGGTATTAGTACAATTAAACAGGGGCGTAGGCTGGTTTGCAAATGTGAGTGGGACGGCTTTTTTAATAACCGAGGATTAGGCGGTTGAATAACACTTTAAAAAGTGCGAGGGACAGATTTGCCGTTGTCTATAAGTGGCCATGGCTAATTACATTTACGCCCCTGGTACAATGGTAAAGGTATGAGTGGAAACGGAACCGTTTGTGCAGTATTTAAATGAACGCTGTTCAGTCGTGTGTAGTGCTGAAAATATACTCAACAGGTCGTCAGTCACATTCGTGTATGCACAGTTGATTTTATGCTATGGAGGAATCGTTTTTTTTTTCATGCAACGAATATAAATAATCTGATTGACTGTTCATATCAAAAGGTAATCCTACATCCATTCAAACCCAGGATATCTTTGGCAAGGGGCGTTTTCTATATCGTGGCGATATGGGTAATGGCAAGTTGTTTCTCGCTTCCCCATGCTATATATCAGAAGCTTTTTACGTTTGTCTACAGGTAAGGACTCATTGTCTTTGTAGGTTTGTGTGTAATTGATTGTGTGCAAATTTCTGTGTCTATTTTCATCAGTCATAATGCTCAATGTAAATTAAAAATCAGGGCAGAATAATTCATCAAAACAGGATAGTTGGTTCATGCGAAAATCAGATTTCCATAAGTTGTTGTAAAAACTGAAACAACCACAAGTAAACTGTCTCATTAAAGGAAGTTGACACAATATAGAATATGGTCCAAGCTGAGATATTTTCTTGTTTCCTCTCGCGTCCCAAAGTAAAGGAACTGTCCGGAATCTCTGCGTGCCGAACTTCCCAGAGCCCTCCGACTTCTACTGGAAGTACTTTGACCTGCTCACGTTCGTGCTGCTCTTCCTCCTCCCGCTCATCGTCATCACCGCGGCCTACGCCGCGGTGGCCCGCCGTCTGTGGTGGCGCCGCAACATCGGCGACGTGACCATGGAGCAGTACGTGGCCCAGCGGCGGAGGAGGAAACAGACCCTGAAGATGCTGATGCTCGTGGTGGTGGTGTTCACCGTCTGCTGGTTCCCTCTGAACTGCTACGTGGTGCTGCTGTCCAGCCAAGCCATCCAGGGCTCGAACGCCCTTTACTTCGCCTTCCACTGGCTGGCTATGAGCAGCACGAGCTACAACCCCTTCATCTACTGCTGGCTCAACAACAGCTTCCGAGCCGAGCTCAAGCGGCTGGTCGCGGTGTGCCGCGGCCGGGGGAGGGGGGGCGACGGCGGGCCGCCTCCCGCCCGGAGGCCGACCCAGGACCAGCGGCGCTCCGCCTGGCCTGACAACAGCATCCGCTTGTGCCTCGTCCGCAACGCGGACCAGCCGCGGGGGTCCCAGCAGCCTCCGTCGTTCCTGCAGCCCTCCCTTCCCCGGCCTGTCAGAACTGATCTCAACTCCGTGGAGCCCATGGTGGAGGTTGGCTGAGCTATCTCTCCCGTTCCTGTTCCAGAAAACCTAACACGAGCGTGCACTTGACATTGTATTTTTAGCTGTTTGCTGTTAGATGCTTTTTTGGGGGAGGTGAACATTCATCTATTGCTCCAATGGCTTACTGGTATTACTACATTTTGCACGTTTTCTTTTGTGGATGTAGTGTGAGAGTCATGTCAGGTGTTGTAATGGGTCCCTGTTAGCTTAGTGGTTAAACACGTGTGCCATGTCTAAGCCTTTGCTGAAAGACGTAGGTTTGAATCCCATGTCTGGCTTCAATAAGGATGTATTATCAGAATGTGTTGTTGTGGCTCTGGTGGCTCTGTGGTTAAGCATGAGTAACATGTATTCATTTATTATTTTCTACCTGATTTTATCCTAATTCATTTTATAATTGGGTGTTTGGATATCTACCACACTTTGCCAAAGTTCTTATAGGCCTTGAGATAAACATTGTAGCACTGCAAACTGTATTGTTCAACCTTCTCTTGTTGAGATTACATCCACATCATTTTGCCAAATCCACTTCTATCATGATCTGTTCTTGTTGAATACAACACAGAGATCCTCACTTCAAGAAATAATTTACTAGAGTAATATATATGCCTGTGTGTAAAGATAGCTGTCAAATACTTGTATATCATATTCTAAAAAGGTAACTGTATATTGCTGTCATACTGTAATAATGTTGTATCTGACTAAAGCACCTTGGCATGGATTTGCCAGTATGTGTATTTTTTGATTCTGTTTCTATTTTTCGGTTCCACTTGTGTGTCCCTGGAGAGCTGCTAGCTGAAAGCTAACATGGACATGCACGACTCAGTATTGTTCTGAATGTGTTCTCACTTTGAAATACTCAAACAAAGCCTTGAAGGTGCTTGAAGGTTACTTTAAATCCCAGTGTTGTATTTTCTATCTTTTGTTAACAGGTCAACAAAAGTCTGAGTTTGTCAAAGGAAAGCCAATGTCGGTTTGCCAATGTGCCAATGCGTGTTTCAGTGTGTATCAGTTCTATGCTGTGTTTCAGTATGTATTATGCTGTGTTTCAGTATGTATTATGCTGTGTTTCAGTATGTATTATGCTGTGTTTCAGTATGTATCAGTTCTATGCTGTGTTTCAGTATGTATTATGCTGTGTTTCAGTATGTATTATGCTGTGTTTCAGTATGTATTATGCTGTGTTTCAGTATGTATTATGCTGTGTTTCAGTATGTATCAGTTCTATGCTGTGTTTCAGTATGTATTATGCTGTGTTTCAGTATGTATTATGCTGTGTTTCAGTATGTATTATGCTGTGTTTCAGTATGTATTATGCTGTGTTTCAGTATGTATTATGCTGTGTTTCAGTATGTATCAGTTCTATGCTGTGTTTCAGTATGTATTATGCTGTGTTTCAGTATGTATTATGCTGTGTTTCAGTATGTATTATGCTGTGTTTCAGTATGTATTATGCTGTGTTTCAGTATGTATTATGCTGTGTTTCAGTATGTATTATGCTGTGTTTCAGTATGTATCAGTTCTATGCTGTGTTTCAGTGGCTGGAGAGGCCACCCAAAACAGACCAAAACCCATTGCTGAGGAGGAGACACAGTTTGATTTACATTTTTCACATAGTTAGACACTTTAAACAATATTTATTTGCAATTTTCTTACCTGGTTCTGTTTCCACCATTTCCTTGGTTGCATCAAACAAATGCATTGATTTGCATCAAACAAATGCATTGATTTGCATCAAACGTGTAACTTTAAGGCTTCAGAGTTGCTGCAGTTTTGATCATCCCTGACAGAGACAAGACTCAGCCAAGTGAAGTGAAGGTATTACTGTCAGGGTGTGAGGTGGGGATGGACCCAAATGCACGAGAGTACTGTGGCATTGCGAGGAACAGAGGTTTAATCGTCAAAAAAACGGGAAAACAGCTAGGGTACTCACAGTGACAGGGGTAGTAGCAGTAACAACAACAAGGACAAGACAAAGACTGGACACAAAACAGAAACCTGAATACACAGAACCAAACAAGACACAGGTGAAGACAATGACAGGAAAACACAAGGGCAAAAACAAAAACAACAGGGGAGCTGTGGCCGTGACAATGACATCCTGCTAAACTGGACTGTTTTGTTGTTTATCTGATTTGTTATCTTCTAAACAGCATGTTAGGTATGTCGGGTTGTCAGTATGTACAAGGTCGAACTAAGAATGGATCTCAAAAGATTTAGTTTTTAAGAGACATATGGAATCCTTAAATGTGATTTACGGAGGAATAGCTTGGAGAACCTGGATGGAGTCTGTGCTTGATCATATTTTGCGTTTCGCCTTTTACATCATAATATAGATGACAAATTAAAATAGGTGTAAAAAAAGTGAATGCTTTATAGGCATCGGATTTCTCACTATGGATTATGAGGAGGGGAAAGATGTTACTACTGGGACCAGAATAGAGCATTGAATTTATGGCAGACTGTTTACAGGATGTATACTGTATGTACATATTCTGCTTTATACGTGCTGTGATCATACCTACCTGAGGGCTTACATCACAGCCCAGGATGCAAAGGGGGAAACATTTGTTTTTATTCTACTTTTTTCTCATTCATGGCCAACTGTGGATAGTTTTTAAAAGATTTCAAACTTTTTCCGACCCAAGAACCTATTTAGTGACTGTCAGCTTGGATATGATCATGAAAACAACGGTTTACATGATGAGGACTCTACCGTAGTCTACGTTTACATTTAATCATTTAGCAGACACTCTTATCCAGAGCGACGTACAGTAAGTACAGGGACATTCCCCCCGAGGCAAGTAGGGTGAAGTGCCTTTCCCAAGGACACAACATCATTTGGCACGGCCGGGAATCAAACTGGTAACCTTCTGATTACTAGTTCAATTCCCTAACCACTCAGCCATCTGACTCCAACAGTTATGCGCAGATCCGGAAATGACGCACCGTACATTGGTGAAAGTTGAAGAAAATGGAAGCCCAGGTAAGTTAACACTGATGGGAAATGGTTGTCTGTAAGAACAGTTAAACTAGACTGTTAGACAACATAGCATTAAGTGCTTAACAACAAGTGTTCATTGATTGAATCGAGAACGTGTCTGTAGCATGTGTCATTGATCGCATTGAACGCCTATTCGAAGATAAACTAGGCATTTCCTGAATAAAGAAGGAGCGTGTACGTGGATACCTTTCGCGAGACGCCATCTTGAACCACGCTTCATTAACCACATGGTTCAGAACCTTGGTTAGGCACTTGGTCAAGAAAGTTGGGCATGTATGGTTGATGTTAGCCCATGCTGAACTTTGATGGACATTACCACCTTCCAAGTATTTTTTTGTAAAAACCGTTTCCAAAGATGCCTTCTGAGTAAGGTTAGCCACTTGATGGAGCCTAAGTCTGAGATACTGCAAACAGACACTACAGTAAAATCATGTAATTGTTGTGTTTAGGTACCAGTACAATGCACCGACGAGTCATGTGACCTGCCTTGTGTGGAGGGGGAAGACACTTGGCCCATAACACGAGAGTCAGGGTCAGTATATCCTCTTTGCTGACGTTGCTTTCAACAACAGTTAATGGACTTCCATGGGATAGGAGAGGCCAATCAGTTGAGCACATTGCAAGGGCAACTGCAGTATATATGTGTTGATGTTGTTTATCAAGGTCAATCTCAGCCTTCCCCATTCCCAAACTGCTGAATTTTAATATGAATAATGTGTACAGCTTAATGTTAATAAAGTGTAACTACATAGCAATTCCTATGTAACTAAAACTTTACTGCTATCCGTAGCTATGTAGTTGCAAAGGAGTTAATGAAACCTTAATGTAAGGAGATGCCCAAGGCACAGTAGTTGGATTACATCTGTCGGTCCCAAGATATATCTCAGTATTAACTTGTCTGATTCTCTTAATTTTATAGGACTTCCTTCAGACCCTTTAATGATTGGGACCAGTATCCCAGAGTTCCAAGCCAGGCCTCAGGTATTTGGCTGCCACTTCATACAAATGGAGTTTGTGGTCTTCTCCTCCTATATGAAATGTACCATCATCGACATCTTATCGAGTCACAGCAGCTATGGACATCATCAACACAACTCAAATGTTTCATTCCATTCCATCGGTCTGTTCCTCTACAGGTGGACGTACCAGCAGAGATCAAGAGGAGCTAAGGTCTGAAGAGGGAGCACATCTGTCCGCTTGTCTGTTTAGATTGATCCTCATCGTCTTCATTCCCTAACTGCACAATTTTAATAATAACTTGTGTAGCTTAATATTAATGAAATGTACCCACATTATTACTATCCGTAGCTATGTAGTTGCAAATAAGTTATTGAAACCATGATGTAAAGTGTCTCTCAAGGCACAGTAGTTTTGTTAACATGTCGTCCCCTTGATAGATCTTTGTATAACATTGCCTTGTTCTCTTTGATTTTACAGGATTACTTTAGCACCATTACAACTAGGGGAACCAGAATCCCAACCAAGCCAGTATGTGGTTAGCATAAATGTAAGTGTTTTTATATGACTTAGCATATTATTATGGTATTAGCAGATGGGAGTTCAGGGACTCCTCCTCAACATCAAGATGTGTCAAGTCACAGTAGCTACGGACATCATCAACCTATGACACGTATTGCTTCATTCAGTCCTGTGTGTTCCCCTGCAGGAGGACTTGGGGAAGAACACTGGACCTGCTTCTGGAAATTACGGGTCAGTGAAATTACGGGGGCTGCTGAGGTTGCTTTCAACAACAGTTACTGTAATGTATGTTTTGTTTGTATCGTGGGTTCTTCAATAAACAAACAAAGACTTGAAGAGAAGGTTCTTTATATATCAGAATATATCATGTCTGGTATGCAACGGGCTTACAACATGAAACATGCGACTTCCTGAGTTAACCTCTGGTGACGCTCTGCAATGTGCCATCTAGCTGATGGTCATAGGCTTAACTGAACATAGCCAAATAATTCAATGTTAATATCATTACAATGTGCATCCATGGGACTGAGGTCTATCACTTGAGCACATAGCAAGTGCCTTAATGTAAAGAGATGCCCAAGGCAGACAACATTGTCTGATTCTCTTCATTTTGCTGGAGTTCTGTCAGATCTTTCAATGATGGGGATCAGAATCCCAGTGTTCCAAGCCAGGCCTCAGGTATTTGGCTGACGTTTTAAATTAATGCTTTATATTATTATGTGTGTTACTATGGTAATAGCAGATGGGAGCTTGTGGTCTTCTCCTCTCATAAAATATACAACATCACGGTTTTTGTCACAGTGTCTATGGACATGATCAAGCCATGACCACTAATTGCTTGATTCAGTCCCATTTCTCTCTTCCCCTGCAGGGGGACGAACCATCCAAGACCAAGAGGAGCTCCAGCGTCTGAAGAGGGAGCGGACCTGTAAGGTGTGTCTGGAGGAGGGGGTCCACATGGTCCTCATCCCCTGTGGGCACCTGGTGTGTGAGGAGTGCTCCCGCAAGCTGCCATCTTGTCCTTTCTGCAGAGACCAGATCCAGCAGCGCTTCAATATCTATTTCTCATAAACGCCTGCTGGACCGTTCAGCACCTGGTCCAGACCCCTGGCTTTAGAGTTTCCGTGTCCTCAAACCATTTCGAAATTGTAAGGCAGATTTTCTGTGTACACACACAGCCTAAGTAAAGAGGTTAATAAATGGCAGTATGTACAAGTTGTCTATATTTTCTTTCGTATGATGCAATGTTCACATTCATTGTTTAAAAACACCCATCATTAAAGACATACAGATGTGTTTTACATGACAGAAAGGAATCAGGGTGTTCACCTCAAACGGCTGGATTCGAACCCAGATGAGCAGCCTGCATGGTACCCAGCTAATCCACTAGGCTACCAAGGACTCACTGCTTTTCCCTTTTGGAATTCAAATATACCTTTAAGAAAAGCCCACTTTAGAGCTGTATGTTCAACATCTTCATGTTCTATTTAAAGCTTTCATTCAAAAGCAACTTGGGGCAATATGAACCTCCAACCTCTTGACTGGGAATCATGCACTCTAACCACAGAGCTACAGAGATAACCCTGCCAACCTGAATGATGGATGTGGACAGTCACACTTGCTCATTATTACTCCCTCATTTGTGAAACACACCTGGCAATCGTTTTGCATTGATTGGCAATAAGGTCACATGACCAATACCACTTATCCAGATACATTTGCTCTAATGCAACAATCAGAGCTAACCCAATCCTCAAACTATTTTTTGTCTATTTGTTTCGTATCGAGCAGGGGTTCCTAACCCTGGTCCTCGGGCCTCCCTGTCCTGCATGTTTTAGATGTTTCCCTGCTCCAACACACCAGATTCCAATGAATGGGTCGTTATCTAGTTACGCAGAAACCTGCTAACGACCATTTATTTGAATCAGGTGTGTTGGAACAAGGAAACGTCTAAAACATGCACGCCAGGGAGGACCAGGAATGGGAACCCCTGCTTTAGAGGAACTTGAAAGTTCTATTATAATAGCTGTAGAATGACTTCTAATGTTGTAGTTGAGTAAGAGGTTAGGTTGTTACTGTTTCTGTACAAAAGGTTTCCACTTGAAGTCTTCAGACAGTGAGGGCTGTAAATATGCATCAAAACAGACACTCTTTCCTCTATAAAAAAGGATCGAAGAGAGTTTTTGTTGTAATTCTTTAGTAGATGTATGTACTGTATATCACATTCATTTGTGTTACCTTATAACTGGATGTGAACAATTTTTTTTTTACACCAGTTGCTTGTTGAAAATGTATTTGAAAGGTGTAAAGTAGAATTGTGAAGCTATGTTTAGTATTAACGTCGTTCTGAACAAATGCGTTATTGCATAAACCTAGTGCTCTGTATTTTGCTTGAATATGTACACCGAATGCATGTTTAAGATGTGAGCCCCAACCTTCATTTGCATTATAATTGTATCCTAAAACCTGGATAATCATTTCATGTCATCACAGCAGGATCTGTATAGCTATAATTGCATTCTGAAGAATAAAGAAAACTGCCATAATACACGTCATTATCAACAACAACTATTATTCAGGCCACAGTGAACAATACTTATGCTGATAATAAACAACACTAAAAAAATAATTGTATATAATTGGTGAGTTGTGAAGGGAACACAGTAGCTCTACATGCCTCACATCCAACATAACCTGGGTGGTATTAGGAATTTATTTGTATTTGATCTGTTATGAAACAGCATTTGTACTGTCAAACAATATCAAATGTTTAAAAAGGTAGAAGTGCACACATGCAAGCTTAAAGTTCGACCGTGAATGAAAACACCTTCAGACCTTTTACAGAATACCTGGATAAAAGCTGTCCGAAAGCCAAGGGCTACGGAATAAAAGAAGCTTTGAGCTCTTAGAGTAATTGCATATGTCTTACATTTCAAAAGGAGAAGAAAAACAGACTAAGTGCTTTCTTAAGTTCCCGAAAACAATATCTTTAAAAAATCGATACAAGTTGTTGACTGGACCCATTTAACTTTTTCTGTCCATTTGTAAAAATGAATCACATCGACGCTTCAAAGAACTCTCTGTCGTACTTCCTTTTTATCACAGCAGCCTCGTTCCTTCGATTTCTTCACATCATCATCCAGAAGCAAGGTAGATGCATCTGGCAGAGAAGAAAGGATTATCCATCAGTCAGGCTAGTAATCATAAGGTTGCCGGATCGATTCCCCGCCGTGCAAAATGACGTTGTGTCCTTGGGCAAGGCACTTCACCCTACTTGCCTCGGGGGGAATGTCCCTGTACTTACTGTAAGTCGCTCTGGATAAGAGCGTCTGCCAAATGACTAAGTGTAAAATGTCTAAATGTTATCCAGCATGAAACTTCGTCTCTTATCAACAACAACATGGGAGCCCTATTGTACTGGGCTCATTGAGGTTCCTTCTATATTTACCTTTAAGCTCAGTGGAGCTGTTTTCCTCTCCGGGCACCGCCACGTCTGAGCCGTCCTTACCGATGTGCAGTTTTGTACCGTCCGACACATCCGTCTTCACCTGGCCCAGCGCGCGCAGCAGACACATGGTGTCGAAGGCCTCCCCGCCCCCCTCCCTCAGCAGCTCCAGCACCTGGAACGTCCCCGTGCAGCGAATCAGACACACCCCCAACCACCGTTCGGACTCGCACTCAACATCGCACGGGCGCCGTGACCCACCTGCAGACACTTGAAGGACTTGAGCTCGCTCAGGTTCTCCTCGAGGAACAGCAGGTAGACGCTGAGGTCGTTGTAGAACGGCGTGGCCATGTCCAGGTTGCCGAACGCCGGCAGCATCTCGTAGGGCCGGAGGAAACGCGAGCTCTGACGGGCGGGGCCCAGGGCGGCGAACGCCACCAGGGGCACCAGGAGGACATAGACGGCCAGGTTGATGTAGCTGAGCAGTCGGAAGACCCCCACCGCCACCAGCTTACACTGCACCGCCGCGGGGAGGGCGCTGTCGTTCCTCAGCAGCCCCGATCGCACGTCGCAGGCAAACTCGTCGGTGAGGGAGGCCAGGCGGATGTAGTACCCCAGGTAGAGGCAGGCCAGCAGGAGGGTGAGCAGGGTTAACGCCCGGCAGGCCAGGTACTTGACCACCAGCCAACGGGAGGAACGCTTGGTCTTCAGATACTGCTCAACCAGGGGATACTTAAAGCAGCCCTCTGTCAGGTCCAAGGCACTGATATGGCACACACAACACACAGTTTATGTACATAGGTATAGGTATGTGTATCAGGCTATATGTTACGGCGCTTGGACGTTCTACAGACTTCTTGTGTACTGCTTCCAACAACATTAACGCCCACCGTGTTTGAGAAGTGTCCTATTAGCACACATACATGTGTGTAGGTGATCTCGGGTCATTCAAAGTGCCTTCTATTCAAAGTGTTACGTCGGTCTTTTTCTTTTTCTTTCCCACTGTGTCACTTTCAACTGGGTTAATAAATACTATCGTTTCATCTGTTCTGGTCCCCTCTTTTTGTTACAACAAATCTCATCCGTGGACCTCCTTACGTTCCTTGCATCAACGGCCTTGAGCCGTAACACCACTCTGCACTGTTTGTGGCCGTCTGCCGGTGAGAATCCTTTTTATTCGAGAAATGGCTTTTGTTCCATGGGCGTTCATGCTGTGTCCAAGCTATTTCCCTGCCGTCATCTACTCTATTAGGAAGAGAAATCGAATGCGCTCGCTCTATCTCTGCCTTAAGCATACACTCAATTTCATACCACAATGGACTAAGCAACCAGTGTATTCAAGTCTATTCCTGACACAAAGGCACGCTGAAGTAATCTCGTGCTTTTGTGTCGGGAATAACCTTGAATACACTGTGTGTATAACACTATGTGGTATGAAATTGAGTGTATGTTTAAGGCAGAGATAGAGCTAGCGCATTCGAGTGCCCACCTGTGGGAGTTTTCCGGTACGTCTTTGGAGTCTAACGCAGCCAGCTTCTTGGCCAGCGTGATGGCGCGGTTGTAGGAGCGGTCCAGCTCCTCCATGATGAAGTTGAGGTCCGAGGACAGGTGGGGCGCCGCTGTGAAGCGCCAGAACAAGGCTGGGATGTACATGAGGATGGCCACTAACAGCAGGATGTAGGGGAAGAACTGGGGAATCAGAGAGAGAGAGAGAGAGAGAGAGAGAGAGAGAGAGAGAGAGAGAGAGAGAGAGAGAGAGAGAGAGAGAGAGAGAGAGAGAGAGAGAGAGAGAGAGAGACAGAGAGAGAGAGAGAGACAGAGACAGAGACAGAGACAAAGACAGAGATAGTTCTGTTAGGGGATGGTAATTTATTTTAGAACAGTTTTATCTTTCCCAAAAACACGTGAAAAGGCTGTTTATTCCTTGTCGTTGTGTACAATTGTTGATTTCACAATGCCCTGACAATTTGGCCACTAACAAATAGTGAATTATGGGTTGATTGATCCTGCATATGGAGCTGGCTTATTTTCATTATGGAACACAAGAGAACTCTCCTTGACGTGTGGTTTGTGAAATTGCAGCACTTACCATTGCCAGGACAACAAGTCCTGACCCTCTTGACTAAGCAGGCCTAATTCATATAGTTTAAGGCTCCTAGGGGCTATGGTGAAACATAGGCCCAATATAATGTCAGAATGAGATCATTGAACAATGGATGGCTGATTATCAGGGCTGTGGCTCAGGGGGTAGAGAGGGTTGTCTGTTAATCGCAAGGTTGGCGGTTCAATCCCCGACTCCTCCCAGGCCATGTGTTTCCTCCTTGAGCCAGACTCTGAACCCCAAGTTGCTCCCGCTGGGCAGGCCTGCGCCTTGCATGGTGGGTCGCTGCCGTTGGTGAGTGTGAGTATGAATGAGTGAATGGAGGCAAACATTGAAAAGCGCTTTGAGTGCTGTTAAGGTAGAAAAGCGCTATATAATTGCAGTCCATTTACCATTTATCAGTAAATATTATTCCCTAGCAGCTAGTGGGCCCCTCTAACAAATCACTCAGACCACCGCTCTGTGCTGGTATTGTCTTCAGTACCTTGTGCAGCCATAAGGGGGCACTTTGCGAATCGTCGACATCAGGCTGCTGTTGTTGCACTGCCGCCCAGCAGTAGGAGTCAACATAGATGGCCTGCCGCATGGAGAAACTGGTGGGGGCAAAACAGCTGATCTGGGTACCTAAGACAAAGACAGAAGACTGAGTTTATCTTACTTATTAAAAACAAAATCACAATCAAACTGAGGGATGGTCAAATAAGCTGTGACATTAACCTACAGTTTAAAAACATTCCTGCCATGTTTGCTTCCAGTTATGTAGTCTAACCTCTGACCGTACCTTGTTAAGGGCCTTGGGCTATTAAGTCCAATTTTACTCCGAACCAGGGCCGTTTCTACCTGTGGCCCCCCTGGGCTGACAAATACAATTTTATTTTTTCTACCTTTTTTCTTCTTCTTTTTTTTTACACAATTTTCTTCTTCTAGTAGTCATCACGAACTGAGGAAGAGACATTGCAGCCTTTTTTGCCCCAGTTAATAAAAAAGTTAGAGAAACATATCAAGGTATTGAGAGAGTTGAGGAGCTGGAAGAGGGAGAGCCAGAGCATTTTGTATGATTTTAATGTTAAGCAAAATTAAAGTATTTAATGTTTAAATATCATTTGTTTCCGTTTTTGTTGTGCCCCTCTGATTAAACACTGGCCCCCCCTTGGCCCCCCCAGTAAAATTTGTCTAGAACCGCCACTGCTCCGAACTATATTCTGTGACAATTCTGTCCATACGTTGTGACATGTTGCTGGCTATCTACTGCTTAGCACCAACTGTCATGACACACTAGACTTCAAATCGCATCTGCTGAACATGATAAGAGAAAAAGTATCCTTTAAGTAGGCATAAGGAAGCGCGTATACACTTGTTCAACGTAAACAAGGACTTAGCAGTACAATAAAAGAAGGGCGTGGATTAGGTGGTCGCAAGCAGATCTGCAACATGGCCTGTGTCCTAAATAAATCTAATGGACCATGTTATCGTCGCGTAAATGCGAAAATTCACCAAAAAACACAAGCAGTTTGAAGGGTACAAAGCTAATTCATATTTGCATGTGATGCATGAGGCCAGCTTGACTGTCTTCAACAAAGGACACCGCCTACGAAATCCTTATTTGGCTGTTTGTTCTGACGACAAAATATGCATCTCAAAATTCATATGTTGTTCTTGTTGAGACAGCCTGAGAAGGCTACATTAAACTTACCTACAGATACTTCCTGAGCAAATGCAAGAGATATTAGTAACAAAGGGAGACCAACCCCAATGAACGTTACTATTTTGTCCGCTGCCAGCTCCAAGCGCACCCCTATGTACTTCGACTCTGTCGGGTCTTTCAACAAAAAGTCTGAAAAAACGTACTCAGTAGCTAAGTGTGCAATCGCCATGATTATAGAACCCCTCAGCAGGCTACAACTTAATTATAGAGGCATTTGTAAAGCATCTAATAGCGACGTTTCCATGGTTTTTGACCGCACATTATCCAGTTTAGCTAAATAAATGAGAATTAATTACACGAATTACGACTACTACTACTATGTAATTACTATTACAATACGATAAAACAGCTTTTGATGAAAGTCCCCAGCCTCTGACTCCTGTCCCGTTATGTTCTTGTTGTGGTAGCCTAACCTACTGCCAATAATACCGGGGACACGTGACATGGCTCGATGAGAACAGCCTGAATGCCAAGACTGTTAGTAAATTGGAGCGCACAGACAGTCACTCAGACCTGTTTGTCCCACGATGTCACTCTCCGTAGCGTCATGCTGCAACTCACAGTGTCTAAATCGAACTATTTAAGTCTGTTACCGAGCAAAACTGTCCTTGAGGCCAATGCTAGTCCTAGCATGTTTAAGTAGTTGACCGAAAAACAGATGCAGCACCATGGACAGCTACTGGTTTATTTTAGTTCCACTGCTGAAAGCGAGGGTTGTTCCCTGCCTGCTTAGCACAGTATGGGTAGTATATGTATATATATATATACTTGACCTGAAAGCGAGTATTTGCTGCCCAATCTCATGTCAGGTGCAATATGGTTTTTGAGGGAAGGCTACATGCAGTATAGGCTTTTACTCATTTCAACACTCCCCCACTAACGAATGTTGTCTGACCATTGTTTGAAACCAAGAGCTTGGCTAATTCATAGCAGAAAAGGCCGTGACTATTTAAATTCCTGTGATTAGTCTGAGAGACATAAGAGCGTGTGCTTGTGTGTTTGTGTGTGTGTGTGTGTGTGAGAGAGAGAAAAACAGAGAGAGAGATAAAGAGATAGAGAGACAGAGACAGAGAAAGAGAGAAAGATATAACAAAAAGAGCCCTTTTTCTTTTCTCCGAAGCTGGATGGAACACAATCTGATTTGACTTTCACGTCCTTGAAACAAACGATAAAACAGCACAGCGGACAAAGCTTAATCATTTTATTATTTCTTTGCTCATTCATACAGACATTGTAAGCGTAGCCCCTTTGATCTGCCAGCCAACCATTGTTAGTGTTTTAGGAAACAAAATCTGCAGAGTGCAAAAGTTATGGTGCCTTAACCCCGTGTAAGCGCCGATATAGAAACATCCCTTCCATGCAACCCTTCCCAATGCTGTAAGTTCACAGGGGGGACTAACATACAAGGATAGAGTGACGTCTAACTAAAGAGATCATGCGAAAACACTCAAAACACAGTCATGAAAGTAATGGGAGACGTCGAGTGTTTCGGCTGGCCTCACACACTTGAGGGCTGTCTTCTTTAGTCAAACAGAGCGTAGAAGCTGTCCAATGTCCCCTCGAGCTCCATTCCCTCGCAGAGCGCTGGAAGCAGGAAGAGTTCAGGCTCCTTGATTTCAGTTTCAATTTCCATGTTGCTGTGAGAGATAAGCACAAATGTCACGAATGCAGGTATGCTGTTGGGAATTTGGGTGTTTTTCCAAGCAAAGTCAACATTTTGAAATCCATCCTATAAAAAGGAATTGTTCTATAAATACCAAAAAAGTGTAATGTTCACAAGTGTTAAATGCTTTATTGGACAAAAGTAGCTACCTAAAGATGAGACTTGTGGAGTCACTGAAGAAAACGGCACTCAAAGGCAAGCAATGATCCGCAGATGTAGACACGAGATAATGTCCTGAATTGGAGGAAAGACAGACCTCATACCATTGCTACATTGTAGGCTACATCAGCCGAGGCTTTACTCAAACGTATCATCTCAAGTCACAAGTAAAATTTATATTCATTCACAACCAGAACAGAACCGTGAATCACCTTTTTCTACAGGTACCACTCCTGACCATACATTAATCTTCACCCCCTCCCCTGGCATCGACGCACTTCCCAGAACAAAGTTGCCGGTGAACTTTGCATCGTGCGGGAGTTCCAAAACATGAGAGGCAGCCAGCAGAGACTTTTTGGCACAACTTTGATTCTTGATGTCGATCTCGTAGAAGACCCCCTACCAAAAACCAAAAAGGCAGAGAACGGTGGGGTGAATTACGACGACGAGACTCAAGGAGTGCTCCCCCCCCCCCCATGTGTTGTTAGGCCTTCACAAGCATCCTGCACTGTCATTCTCAACGCACACGTGTATATTCAACCGCTTAACCTTGTTCAGGCTGTGCCCCAACGGTTTTACCTCTTCGAAGAGCATCAGAAGATCCACATTCAGAGTGTTGTTGACGTTGTGGGTCTCGTTCAGCGTCAAGCGCAGCTTGTTCGCCTCGTGGTCGTAGGTGTAATGTCCTGTTCCCTTGTGTTCGCCTTTAAAGCTCATCTGTGCATGAGAGAGAGAGAGAGAGAGAGAGAGAGAGAGGAGAGAGAGAGAGAGAGAGGGAATTGAAAGAGAGGAGAAGGAAGTATGAGAAAGACCCGAACAAAATGATATATTGATGTGCCGCTCAACATCATTCCAGAGGACAGAAAAGGCAAATCGTTTTTACTTACCACTGATAGGATCCCTGTCAGATTAGGGGACTCTAAAATATAAAAAAAAAAAAAGAGTTAAGAAGGCATATTCAAACAATTGAAACCAACTTTACAACAACATTAGATAACTGAATCCCCCTGACTTCTCTCTCACTCAAGATTCATCTCAACATTTAGCTTGATTCTCAGGATGCAAAACACACACACACACACAGTTTTTGGCCCGTCAAAAAGCAACACTAAGAGTTGCAAATGATCAACTGTCTCAGTGGGCTGTGCCAGTGATCCGCCGGAGGGCTTACGGCATGGCTCCCTGTGTTGGCTTGCAAGGACAGTGACCCCAAGACACGTCCAGATAAAGAGGGCAGTGGCGGCGTGCATTGCGTCTTGGAATGGCGAAGATGAAGATCCGGAGAGAAGAGAATCTGAGGAAGCAGGTACGGTACGACTCAGAGGGGCATCCAGTCGGTAGTGAGAAGGGAAGCTCTCGGGAGGCTTTTATAGGGGCACGCCGTTCTCCGATTGTTGTCAGAGTGTCCGTGTTGTTTAAGGAAAGAGAGGCAAGCGTTGTAGGACAGACAGGTGCTCTCCCCAGGAGAATGACAAACACCATCTGTTGAAACAAAGACGTGTTGTTATCGCTCTGGCTGGGTCGTTCACCTCGAGCGATCGTTACGGACTCTCCTCATCAACGTGGCCTCATGTGTCCCCTGGCCTGTCACTTAATTGCACGCAGGAAAATGCTATCACATAGCATTCCCATGACTGGCGTAGGCACAAACACTACACATTTATAAGTCGGTCCTCAAGCATATGACCATTCTTATTTAGCTCATATGAATGAGCTTTTCAGATTCTCATCTTATCCAATGAGAAGTCGTACAACTTCAATAGCTGAAAGCCATGAAGGCCATGTTCTTCTGGAACCCGTTGGAAGCCTTAAAGGGTGCAGTCCAAACCAAACACAAAGCCCCTGGTGATTCGACAGCAATTGCACAAGCCAGGTCAGACATTACTTTATTGTCACAACAAGTACACTGCGATTCAGCTGTCTCCACTTGCCCCCTAAACCCAGCAGTGTCACATGCCAATTTGGCGATTCAGACTGACCTACTTTCCTGAAGATGGCTACAATAATGTGGAATGCATCGCACCATAGATCGGTCTCTCGCAACCCTGGTCCTCAGGACCCCCTGCCCTGCATGTTTTAGATGTTTCCCTCCTCCAACACACCTGATTGAAATTAATGGGTCGTTATCAGACTCCTGCTGGAATGAATAACAACCCATTCATTTGAAACAGGTATGGATGATAGCCAACACATTTGAAATTCTCCCAAAAGTGAAAGTAAATGTTTGTGAAAGAAGTTGAATGTGCTCGACCATACTCTGCTCTCAGATTGATTGTAGACGGGAAATCTCTCCCTCTCTCACACTCACTCACTTACTCATTCTCCATTTGCAGTTCATGTGAATAGCTTGGCAAAACCTTTAAGTACTTAGACACCATTTGCTAATTGCATTCATTCAATCACACACAATCCCAGTGAAACACATTTCGCACTGTGATGCACTGGTTTGGCAAAATGGAAAACACAGGCGGCAAAAGATAAACACAACAGCAACATTGTTAACACAAGATTGTTCCAAATAGTTCACACCTGTTTTTACAGTAACAATGTAATCAAACCAATTGCACAGAATGTAAGTCAGTTCAGAGTCACAGTGACCTTGCAATTGCACAACACTTTACAGTTTACTGTGATATGCTTTTCATTTAGAGTTTTCTTTGTTGTTTGGGCTTTTTTTTGTTGGACTATTGTATTTTCATGCAAGCAAAATATAAAAACAATCGTATTACTTACAATACTTACAGTGTGCAATTAATTCACAGTAATACGTTGTGATTATTATATTGTATTGCAAAATGTGTTCACTATGTACAATAAACATATGGTTCTGTAAATACATGCTCTGGATGTCATGTTTTTCATTTTGTTTGTTTTGCATTTTTTGTGTTTAATAAATACTCCTAAGTGTTTATATATTGATTGGCTGTGTGTATGATCAGTAATAATGATTTGATGGTTTGGAGGTCAGTGTTTTTATAGGTTTTGTGAATGTAGTTGAGCAAACCTATGTAGTGCAGAACATTTGGTTCCTCGTTTGAAAGTTTTGAGAAAATGTGTGAAGATTCCATGAAGTGGGTTATAGCATTTGAGAAAAACAATAACTGAAAATGATTCTTGACATCCCCCTAGTGGATTGAGAGCAATATTTCACTCCACGGTGACATGTTTTACTGCGCCTCATTTCTAAAGGCAGGTTGTCTTTGTCTTGCAGTCAACAACTTGGTTCACGTCATGACAGGAAATGCCCGAATAAGTACGTGCATACATAAATACACATAAATACATACTGGAAATGAGAAGCGTTTGTGTGTGTGGGTGTGAGGCTATGTGGGGGGAGTGTGAAGACTGGAGGCATGGTCAAGGTCATGCTGACTCAGCCAACCAGAATGGGGGGAAGGAAGTTGTAAAAAAAAAAAAAAAAGGGAGTGAAACCTTATGATATATTCACAACCAGACATGTACTTGTTTAATTGATATGTGTAAATACTTTTAGATATCCTACGGTCTGGGCCATTCTGCTCAGGTGTGTTTTCACGATGCAGTGATTGTCAAATGATCTGAGTTCCCCACTAAGAATCTCAATCTCAATACTTTGATTGAGCGTCTGAAGGTCTACATCGGCTAGCCTGTCTTCGTCAAGGCGAGAAATCGTCATGACGCCCATCTGAGGCGTCACGTGTTTGATTCGAAAAGGGTAGTATGTGACAGATTGAGACCTCCACCCACGCTAAATGCACACACATTCCCCAGCCATGACCACCAAAGGGACACGCATGCACATTTCCACTCCCACACCCTCCTGCTGAACCCCCATGACACTTACGAGAGGAAGTGAGTAGCTGTCCGTCCAACCATGGTCAAGACACAGTCACACTTAGCAGTCCACCTTTTCCGCTCCCATTTCACACGCACGCACGCACGCATGCGTGCACACACACACACACACACACACACAAACTAGCGGGAAAATATCAAAAGTCTAGGCTGGCATAGAATGGGTTACTCCAAGTAAATGTACAGGTGTACATTTTGAAACTACTTGGACACTTTGCTGCAAATGTTTCTAGATTTTTCAGATACTCCATTGGTTAAAATCACGCTTGTGGCAATGCATGTCCGTTGGAATAGAGGTGGCAATAGAGATGTTGATAACTGGGGACTGGGCAAGGCATTCCCCAGGACTCTTTTACCTTAGTGCCAAGTCATGATAGGGGATCACCACATGTTTAAATGTTTAATGTTTCAAGCGGAATTCCTCTTTTGTCATGTTGAAACCTACAAGCAGAGAACCAAGACAAATGCCCTGCTTTTGCAACAGTTAAACACTTTATGACTCAAGTCATCCTTTGAATTTAGAAACCGAGAGAAAGAGAGAGAGAGAGAGAGAGTGAGAGAGAGAGAGAGAGAGAGAGACAGAGAGAGAGAGAGAGAGAGAGAGAGAGAGAGAGAGAGAGAGAGAGAAGGGAAGTTACATGATGCAGAGATGAGTTGAGGATGTGTTGTCTCGATCTCTTGTGAAAGATGGGTAGAGACCTTTCTGTCTGACAGGCTTGTTCGAAAGAGAGAGAACGTTTACTAATAAGTCTGATTTAACATCGGCCACGAGACACGTAAAAAAAATATATTAAGTCCAAATTAAATTTTTGAAAAGCTGAAACATTGCAGAGATACTTGTACTTGTACCCCCCTTGTGGGTAAAAGCGTCTGATAAATAAAAAAATATGCAATGTTAAGAAAACTCTAACTGCTCTATTTACAGGTGTTGCTGGTTTGTCAGCATTTTTTTAAATACCTTTGTACCACAGTTAAATCAACAAGTCTGTGAGCCTGTGGAGGAACAAAGATCAGTTATTTCTCTCTCTAATGTCAGTTTCTCTACAGCAGGTGTATACATGCAAGTACCTGTGATAAAAATATTTTCAGATTCATTCAGGCCTATTTCAGTAGTAAAGACCATTACACGTGGTGGTGTCTGATATTGTTACAGGTAAGCTGATGGTGTTAGTCAATAGGATGTATATTCTGTGAGGATAGATATATACAGCTCTGTTTAGAGAATTTGACTGCAGAGGAAGAAGTCAAGTCAAGAGTTCTCCCTGTACAGCCTTTGAATGCAAGCATCTGAAAAATACAGTATTACAATTACATTATTTCAAATGTTAATATTTAACTGAAAATCCTGTAAAACATGATTATATATAATATATATATATAGACAGTGTGCTCTATATAGTGTATTTTATTTTACATCAAGTCCTATCGTTGTAAATGCATGGATCTGTTTAATATTGTACAATGCATTCTCATGTTAGAGTCAACATGGATATGCTAGTTTAAAGTGGTTAGAGTTTATTTTTGCATCTTGGTTTTAACTCCAAAGGGACTTCCATCCCACGGAGGGTGTTTATAGCCTCCATTATTTCCAATAGGCTACAAAATGTAGTTCTCAATTGTTCATTTTTTTGTGTGGTCCTGTCATTCGTAAAGCGAATTTTTGTTGTGTTATTTTAAGTTTATACGTGAAACGAAGAAGCAAAGCAATAGTAAAAAATAAACATTTTCCTCGAAAAGTTTGGAGCGTAAAACATGACGAAGGAAACCACATATAAAATTCCAGACCTCGTCCAAAATGAAAGCGAGAACACCTAGTCTACACATATAAGTAGCCTACACATATAAGTAGCCTACAGTACAGCAAGCAGCACAAGTTATCACTTTAATTCTATCAAGACAACAAATTCAAGACTACAAGGTAAGTCTCCTCAATACTTATCTTAATAATAAACTGAACTGGAAGCGTGTTTAGCGTCGCACAGACACACTACCAGCGGAGTTCACGTCATACTAGTTTACCTCAATCCAAATTACTTTGATAAAATCCAGTTTTTTGATCGTGTACTTGCCACAATTCAAGTTCTAAGTAGCCTATGCAGGTATTATTTTTTTTTTTTAAATGCGGCAAGATAAAATAGTAAATACAATTTAAAAAGCTACACAAATCGGCCAAGAAAATAAGTAATTATAAATAATGATAACAATATCGCAAAAGCTGTGCACGGGTTAATACACAGGGTTAAAATGTACACAAAAATGTAATGCATCCACGGAGAGACACCTGACAGGTAATACACAGAGGATGCCCAAAACAATTTAACCCAGGTGATACACAATTTACTAACTAATATCATGTGCCCGACGTCACACACGTTGGCCTACTGCTAAAGAATAGCATGAACCAGCGAACTGTACAAATGTTTGTTTATATAAATAAGTACAACAATATGTAGAGAGGTGTAGAGTCCTACTGTGAGATGTACCTCGGAATAAACTACTGAACATTACAAACCGAGCAATGCAAACCATGCAGCAGGCCTATAATTACACTTAAGAATATATATGACCAGAATGGTAACTTAAGGTAGAATAGTTTGGTGATTCAGTGGTGCCCAGTGCTCCGGTTTGAAGTGATAATGCATTACTTATGAGATGTTAATCTCGTACATAACTTAACACAACTGTTAATCCTTGCTTTACATTCATCTCATCAATAGTCATGATAAAGTCCATACTTAAACATAAAGAGTAATTCACCTAAAGGCAAACTTTCTTTGTAATACAATTTTTTTAGGGTTAGGGTTTTTTACTCAACAGATTTCCTCATTGTAAAGTAGCAAAGTTCATTGAACTTATTTACAAGTGTAACAAAGTTGTGAATTGGTCAATGTGTCAGTAATGTAACGTGTCAAAGTTCTGTTTAGGTAAACCTTTCTGAAGGCAATTTCTTTGCGAAGGCAATTTTTTTCCGAAAGTAAAATACAAATTCTGTGCTTAATTGACAGTCAAGTCAAACACAGTTTCTTTAAGGAATGTGGCAAAGTTCAAACTTTTTAAAAGATTTTTATCTTATCTTTGTCTTCTGGGGCCATACCGGCGAATCAAGGTTTTGCTCATTATTCTTCTTTGTTTTCCAGATGGCTGTGTGGTGGAGGACTCAGTTTTTACCTCTTCTTCTTCTCTCTCTGAGTTGTGCGTACCCAAGTTGTGCAGCTCCTCCAGGCCAACACCGGGTGTCTACCTATCGAAACTTCCTCAGTTTCACCAGGAGCATCCGCGCCCACGTTCAACATCTTCTCCGGAGATATGTAAGCGAATCAGACGAGACAAACTGACACTTTTGCAGGAAATGAAGTCGGCTCGTGCCGTATTCCAACCGCTAACTCTTCCGTCCTTCACCTTGTTGTGGCGTTTCCTCTTTTTTTAACCGTCAGAAAGAACAGCAGCTGGGAGACCGACACTTTGAAGACCGCAACCTGGAGATGAGCTCCCTGCCCTCCCTGTCCACAAACTTCCTCGGCTGGCTTCAACAGAAGGTGCGAGCGTGCTCGTTGTGACGCCGCAATGGGCGAGCTGTGAAGGCAGTGGATTTGGAGTACATTCCCGTTTCGCCTTTAAGCTCCGGTGAGTGATCTAACTGCGTGTGTGTGTGTTCTGGTGTGTTCAGGACTGGGAACGACTGACTGGGGCTTCTCGGAACCTGAACACCTACTGGATTCAGCTGGACCGGAAGAGAAAGCAGATGGAGAAGGAAGGCATGATGATGGGCCATGGATTAAAGGCCGCGAGCAGGAACCCACCCACCTTACCTCAGAGCTTTTGGCGAATTCAGAGGGAGATAAGTGACCTCGTCAATCAAGTCAACTTCCAGGTAGGCTACTTCCAAACATTTACACCCCACAACTTGAACCCAGCTCAACCATCCCCCTCACACACATCTTCCGATGACTGTCGTTTCACCTAGCCGAGTTACATGGCTCGGTGAAAGCCCTTTCCTCACTGAATGCCATCGTCGACAACAAGTTCCTCGAACTGACCTTTCTGTGTCGTTTCCCCAGCTGAGATTTGTCAAGGTCTCCCCGGCAAGCACCACCTCCCCCCCGACACTGACCTACTCAGCGACACCGCCCGCCAGCACCGCCAGCACCGCCCCCCCCCAGCAGACCCTGTGGGTAAGCCGCCTGGAGGGCTACGTCATCCTGAGAGACCTGGAGCGCTACCTGGTCAAGTTGACCAGAGACTTCCTCTTGCTGGCGTCTAAACAAACGGACGGCTCGCACAGGGAGGGATGAGCATTGAGCCCTGAGGATCGCAGGGGCACTAACACATACACACACACACTTTAAGGCAGCTACAACCAATCCCAAATGTGTGCAATTGTTACCAATCACTGGATTCAGTTTTGTGACGTATTTCGATATTTATGACCATAACTATATTTATTACTTTATTACTATTTAACAAGGGCCTTTATTCTATGCAATAGTATTACTTATGTTCCTGCCGTATGACTTATCTGAGCTAGTTAAGGTTCCGTCCAAGTGTTCCTCCGTGTTACTGGAACTAAACCCTCAAATTCTCTCTGGTATTCCCCAGAGTTTCTGTCCTTGATCTTCCTCCTATCCTACGATGTTAAAGGAGTGAGGAGAAACACCATGAAACATCCCCTTTCACCTCAGTGAACCTTGCACTAGACTTTCTAAAGACGCATATTTATTGAAATTATTTATTGTTATTTATTCTTCTTAAGTGCTGTTTATTTTTTATATAATGAGAAAAGAGAAATCAAATACAAATGTTTTTGTTATTTTTTTTAATAATGTCTTTATTTTATACTGTTTACATTGTACTGCAGAATAAAGAAGAAGCAAACTATTTGGTGTGTGTGTGTGATTTAGTTTATTAATGTTTATGCCGAGCATATTAATTGAGTGCAAAGAAAGCCTTGGAATATTCATAAATGATCATTTGCTGTTTAGTCAATAACTGTTGACTGGTCAAGTGTAGTGGTTAAATCTGTGTCCAGCAGTGTATGGCTGGGAAATCTGTATGTATATATATATATCTAAAGCAAAAACAACTTGTAAGTGGCGAATAAATTGGCTACAGCAAGAAACGATGCTGTCGACGACGAACTTGAAGTCCTCAAGGTCATCTGGTGTTAATTTGAGGGGCCGTCTGCAAAGAGATGGAAAGGAATTGGGGGTATGCACCATCACTTGGGTTGAGAGAGAAGGAGCTGGATTGAGTTGGCACTTCTGGGAAACAGAGTCCTGCAAGACGGCTTATGACTCGTGACTCACCACAACCAGGTGTCCCTTCTTGCCTTTGGCCACCCTCAGTTCGGAGCCACTGGTGAAGTCCACCACGCCCTCCCTCCCCCGCGCCACGGCAAACCTGATGCTGCAGATAGGAAGAGAGGTCGAAGGGTAAGAAGGCGGGCACAGGGGGGGAGGGGGGAGTTTCCAGAAAGTCAGAAATAAAACTCCACCAACCTGTCCTGGCTGACGTTGACACTGTTGATGTTGTCGGCCATCATGGCGAGCTTGGTGACTGCCTCGATGACGTGGTCACACTGGAGCACCACGTCGCCCTGAGGAAGACACGGAAGAGGGGGCGGGGTCAGAGGACGACATGGCTGTCGCCGCGGTGACTGTGGCCACTGCGTGGTCGACCCAAACTACTCACCTTCTGCCTGTTGTCGTCATTGGACACGTGCAGAACAAAAACACCGTCGCTGAGGGAGCTCACGGAGATGCCTGCGAGGAGTAAAGGCCGACTTGCTCAGCACGCGTCTCTCCTCCGACAAACATATCGATCACATTTGTCCCCCCCTCCCCTCACCGCTGCTGCCCAGAGAACCCCCCCCTCCGAAACCCCACAGCAGGCCCCTCGACCCAGACTCACTCCTCAGGGCAGCATAGTCGACCCGCTGCTTCAGCTTGGCCTCGGCCACCAGCACGGCGAAGGACGCGGTGAGGAGGAGCTGGCGCGGCCGCGCCTTGTAGCCCCGCCGGTCATACTTGGTGACCGCGATGCCGTACTGACGAGGGAAAGATGGAGGCAGAAGGGGGGGGGGGGGGGGTGGCAGGGGAGGAAGAGAGAGAAGAAGGAGGAGGAGGAAAAAAGGTCCGTGATGGGGGATGGGGGGGGGGGGCTGTTGACGGTCAGGAAAACAGGACAGGACTCACCTTCACTTTGTCGTTGCCCAGAGTCTGAACTACTTTGAGGTTGATCTGCTCGTTGTCTGCACAGAGGGGATAGCATGTTTGTGAGTGCGTGTGTTAGCGGTGGCTTGCGCCAAGCAGCTGTACGAAACAGAAGCCCCTCACCTAGCCTGGATGCTACAAACAAAAGCTCCTCACCTAGCCTTTATACTACAAACAGAAGCTCCTCACCTAGCCTGGATGCTACAAACAGAAGCTCCTCACCTAGCCTGGATGCTACAAACAGAAGCCCCTCACCTAGCCTGGATGCTACAAACAGAAGCTCCTCACCTAGCCTGGATGCTACAAACAGAAGCTCCTCACCTAGCCTGGATGCTACAAACAGAGGCTCCTCACCTAGCCTGTATACTACAAACAGAAGCTCCTCACCTAGCCTGGATGCTACAAACAGAAGCTCCTCACCTAGCCTGGATGCTACAAACAAAAGCTCCTCACTTAGCCTGGATGCTCCGAACAGAAGCTCCTCACCTAGCCTGGATGCTACAAACAGAAGCTCCTCACCTAGCCTGGATGCTACAAACAGAAGCCCCTCACCTAGCCTGGATGCTACAAACAGAAGCCCCTCACCTAGCCTGGATGCTACAAACAGAAGCTCCTCACCTAGCCTGGATGCTACAAACAGAAGCTCCTCACCTAGCCTGGATGCTACAAACAGAAGCTCCTCACCTAGCCTGGATGCTACAAACAAAAGCTCCTCACCTAGCCTGGATGCTACAAACAGTTTGGAGACACTCTGTGGGTAGCAATCTTTCTGGTCCTTGAAGATCTCGCTCGCCACCATCTTCTGTTCCATCTGGAAGTCGGGGAGAAGAGGGGGGGTGTGGGGGGGGGGGTGTGGGGGGGGGGGAGAAAGCTGTCAAAGCAAGCAAGTGAGGCGCGTGCGCATCCGGACAAGCACTCCAACGTCCACGCATTTCTCCCCCTTCGTCAAAGGCAAAATACCGTACAACCTTCAAGTCATATGATTATCCAACCTGTGAAGGGCTGGATTGGTGTAAAGTGATCTGTCACATGCACGTCAGTGTTGGTCGGACACGACGGACCGCCTACCTGCTTCTTCCATTGTGGTTGTATCCTCATGCAGTATGCACGCACCATGTTCTGCATGCACAGTCTGCGTAGGCACTCCGACACCTAACCCACAACAGAGTCAACACAGGGAACTGGGTCAGACTGTGCACCGAAAAGGGGGGTTTGCTCAAAATGTTTGTCGAAACTGATGACATCAAACTGTTTCAGTAAAAACTTTATTCATGTAATCAATTTATATAAGGATTCAATTGTTATTCCGGAGTCAGGTGGCAGAGCGGTTAGGGAATCGGGCAAGTAATCTGAAGGTTGCCAGTTTGATTCCCGGGCCATGCCAAAATGACTGTGTCCTTGGGCAAGGCACTTCACCCTACTTGCCTCTGGGGAATGTCCCTGTACTTACTGTAAGTTGCTCTGGATAAGAGCGTCTGCTAAGTGACTAAATGTAAATGTCCTAAATGTATTCCCCCCCCAAAAAAGAAAAATACAAAAAAAAATGCTCAGATTACGGGTTTGAATGTAATCGTTTTCCACAAACTAAGAGTATTCTGAATGTATTGGGTTAACAGTGCAGAGCTGACCCCCTTAGGCCCACAGCTGAGACCGTCACAAAACCACAAATCGAACGTCAACCAGACGCTAGTTTTGTGAATGTGTTCGAAAGAGCACAGCTTCCCTCCTGCTCTGGCTCAGTTTCGCTGGGTTCCCCACGAGGATGTGGCACACACCGTGGGCTAAACGGCGGAGTTTCAGCGTCACCAGTTTCAGTGGTTGGGCGCTAACCTCAGAGAGGGCCGGCGGGGGGGCGGGCCAGCTCTTGTCCAGCACGGTCTGGGGCAGCCTCCTGCACACGGTCATGAGGAAGGAGAACCGCCGGTGATCCAGGAAGAACTCGTTCTCCGGGCAGCGTCCCTCGTGGCGGTGGATGAAGCCCTTGATGAACCTGGAGAGGGAGAAAGGAGGGCGGTTAGAAAAGGAAAGGGATTCGGGGGAAACACGGATCAAACGAGAGACAGGAAGTGAAAGTTAGGCGGTGGGTGCGTGTTTTTTCGCAGCACCCGCGGATCGTGTCGGCAGCCTGGCGCCGCCGCTTGGCTCTCCTCCGTGCTTTCATTCCTCGCCACCCGGACTGGATCACCAGCACTGCACACAGATCACACGCATCCAACATATTAGACCTTACATATTTCATATACAGACCGCATACACCTCCTGCAGGGTTATGACACCAGTGCTTACCTGAGTGTCTGATTCGTCTGTATTTGGCCTTTTCTCTGTATCCCCTCCAAGACGTTTGTAAAGTCAGAGCTGCAACACCGAATTGGACAGATAGCAGACAGCATTTTAGTCAACAACCAAAACAAGTCTAATAGATTGAGACTTATGTTGGCAGTGTGCTTTGAAATAACAGTTGTAAAATCAAATTCATTTCATAGTGTCTACGAGAGGGCTTCGATGACAGTGTCATTCTGAAACTGCTGTTTCAGCTGAAAGAATATCTTTGGCTTTGTGTGTTGTGCAGCAAAATCTGACACTTGGTTTTGAGATGTCATTTCCACTGCTGCCTCTCAAATACTGTCATCTCACCCACGGCTGGCTTCCTGGCTTCAAGGGAATCTTCAGTCGTGAACAGGGTTTTGGGGAAACGGATGAAGATTTTGGACCTGTGAAAGGAAAAGCTGTCACTAGCCGGCAAATGTGCTCTCTCGCATTTCGCGTCAGCGCTTGGAACTCCCCTAACTTCCCTCTAGAACCTAGGCCCCTCTTTCTTAACCCCTCCTACTTCAACCCCCATTCCCCCCACTTCCCCCCACCCCCCTCCCGTGTCAAGTTGGTACCTTCCCAGTTGAAACTCCTCTGGTTTGTAGCCCAGGTGTTTGACCAGGACGGACACACCGTCGGCCAGTCTGCCGTGCCAGTTGGGCCACGTCTCGGGACACAGGGACTTGTATCTGCAATGACAGATCACAAGGGGGAAGTCAAGATAGAAGAGATGGATGGGCCCCAGACAGACCAACAGTGAGGTAGACAGGCCAACAGGCAGACAGACAGACAGACAGACAGACCGACAGGAAGGTAGACAGACAGACAGACAGACAGGAAGGTAGACAGACAGACAGACAGACAGGAAGGTAGACAGACAGGAAGGCAGACAGACAGGAAGGTAGACAGACAGGAAGGTAGACAGACAGACCGACCTCTGTAGGAAGGCTTCGTAGCGGCGGCGGTAGGCAAAGCCAGCTCTCCTGACCCTCAGGTTCTCCATCAGGCCCAGGTACTTCACCTGGTGTCTGACCAGGGCCTCGTCAAACCGCCCTGGACACAAACAATACCCAATGAGAGCACACACACACACACACAGCAAGGTTTCCTGTTGGGGGTGGGGGGGTGATTGTTTTACCTGACTGCTTGGCATCGTTAGGTTTGATACAGCGCACATAGGATGGCTCCTTAGACATCAGGATCTCCATCAGTTTGGCCAGGCTGTTTTTAAACTGAGTGGCAGCCTGTTGGGGAATAGGATTGGGTGGTTGCGTGTGTGTTTGTGTGTCTTAAGTGTGGTTGCGTATGTGGCCGTGTGTTTGCGCGCGCGTGTGTATGAAAGTGTACGTGAGTGCGTGTGTGTACATGAGTGTGTGTGTGTACGCGCGGCTCGTCATACCGTTTCCGGACGTTTCTGGTCCATCACTTCCTCTCTGTGAAAGCATTGAGTCATGATCTGGTTCTCTGACTGGCACATGACCTGGACAGAGACCAATCCACAAAACCACAATATAAGCATGACTACCTCCTTCCACCCACCTCTCTCTCTCTCTCTCTCTCTCTCTCTCCTCCCCTTTCCGCCCCTGTCCCCTTCAAAAGATCTCCCTCTCTGACTCACACACAAACACACACAAGTGAGAGAGGAAACAAGAATGTGGCAAGAGGAAAAAAAACGCAAACTGCCGTCTGTGCAGAGTACAAACTCAGGTTCAGAAAGTAGAAGTACTGCCCAATGTTTGTTCCACTTATGCACTGAACTGGGGAACCGTGTGGCACTACTTCAGGAATGTCTACTTCCTGAATGAAAGTTTATGATTTCACTCTTATCCACACTGCAAAAATCCCCTATTAAATATGTTTTGGCTACCCGCATTGTTTTGGGGCCATCTCGTTGTTATGATCAGTGTCCTATGCACTTTTGTAAAGCTCTCTCTTCGAAGTCGCTTTGGATAAAAGCGTCTGCTGAATGAATAAATGTAAATAAATGTGCAAAAAACTATTGGCTACGAACTTGCTTATGCGTGAAGCAAAGTACATTTGGCTGCCAGTGCAGTAAAGAAAATGTAACTTCATAAGATGTCAAAAAAGGGTGTCGTTGACTTAGAGGAAGTCACTTCCACTAGAAAGAAGTCCGACTAGATTTCAAATGAAAATCAAAGATGATCCCACTCAGATGTGGAGCGTTTACCGTGCGGGCACTAACCTCTTTCAGGTTCCTGTACAGCAGGTCGTTGTTCTTGTCAAGAAACCCTGGGGAGGACGAAGGACAGATGCATCACAGAGAACATGTACATGTCGAAAGTGCCGAGACCCCTCGTCTTTCTCCCGCTTCTTCGGGCCTGTGACCCCCGGGGGTGTCGACCCCCGTGGCCGGTGCTCACCGTGGACGCTGTAGTTGACGTCTCCTGCGTAGTGCAGCAGGCGGAATTCGTCCCTGGCCATCGCCTTACGGGTCTTCCCGCTCCCCAGCTTGTGACTGACAAACACACGCAAACACGCGAGCCATTGTGAATGAGAACCGGCTCTCAACTGACCCATTTGGTGAGACAAAAAGGTTCAAGAAAACTGCATTTCATTCCCAACGAGCTACCCCCCTTCCCCCCCCCCCTTCCCAACCCCCCAACAAACCCCCCCAACCAAACAAACACAACCGCCCAAGGACCTCAGCATATTTGCAAGCGTACAGGCCCATCGCGAGCGGGTTTACGAGTGAAGCACTCGGGGTGAGCTCACGTGACAAAGTGGCCGTGACCTCCCAGCGCGTCCTCCAGCTTCTCCAGGAAGGAGCCGTCACAGGGCTCGCCCGGTCGCAGACACTCCTCGTCCTGCGAGGGGGGGGGGGGGGGGGGGGGGAAGACACACGCCTTCAGACTCATGGAGAGGGGGAGAGGAGGAGGAGGGGGGCTAGAAGAGGCGGCCCCCCCAGATGGAGCAGGGGCCCGGTGGGCCTTCTCACCAGAATGGAGATGATGCCTCTGTGTCTCTCCTCCACCAGGTCACAGATGATCTTGTTGTCAAAGTACTGCACCGGCTCCCACTGGAAGGGAGCGGATGTTTTAGCATTCGGAAACAGAACTCCCGCCTAACACCCCGATCCCTACCCACCCCTGCCTCCCCACCCACCCCTCCCTCCCTCCCCTCCCACCCACCCATCCCTACCCACCTCTCCCTCCCCTCCCACCCCTCCCTGCCTCCTCTCCCTCCCCTCCCCTCCCACCCCTCCCTCCCACCCCTTCCTCCCCTCCCTCACCGCGATGCCCTCAGCCTCGTACTCCTCCTGCTCAGACTTGAGGGTCAGCTCGATGAACAGCTGCTGCAGCTTCTCGTTGCAGTAGTTGATGCAGAACTGCTCAAAGCTGCAACGAGAGAGAGAGAGAGAGAGAGAGAGAGAGAGAGAGAGAGAGAGAGAGAGAGAGAGAGAGAGAGAGAGAGAGAGAGAGAGAGAGAGAGAGAGAGAGAGAGAGAGAGAGAGAGAGAGAGAGAGAGAGAGAGAGAGAGAGAGAGAGAGAGAGAGAGAGAGAGAGAATGGATCAGCTCAGTGCCCTTTAACAACATCCAACCATCCACAGTGCCCGTGCACTCTCAGACATGCTGGCTGAGCTCATGAAGAGAGACATGAATGTAGCACAGCATTGGCAATGTATTGAAAAGAATAAGAAATTGCTTTTAATATATGGTTTCGAAGAAGTACTTTTGAAAATGTCAATTGGGAACTGAAAATTTAGGTACCAAAGCCACTGAGAGAAACTGTCATTGCCAGCTGCATCACGGGCACTGCACTGGCTAACTCACATTTCAGAGATCTGGGCATGTCACCAACAACCTTATTCATAACTGCTTTACGGGATCTTATCTTTAGTTCCAGGAATGTGTGTGTGCGTGGGCGTCGACAGCATCACACGCAATAAGAACACCTCTATCTTCCCTTATCTGATTTTTGTATTCGAAAGCAGACTGGCTTTCGAATAACCATTTAACCTTTGGACATAACTAGAAATAATGCACACCGTTCACCGTTTTTAATGTATTCAGCAAGACAAAGAACAGTGCTTGCTCTCTGCCCCACCCCCATTTCTATTTAACCTACCACACACAGACAAGAGTGATCGAATCCCTTCAAGAGAGAGGAGGGAAACGGAGACAGACTAAAAGACGAGCCGGCGTCCCACCTGTTGTGTTGGAAGACCTCGAAACCATAGATGTCCAACAGACCAATGACGGACGAGCCTTTGCTGCCGGGGCAGGCCTCATCCTATGGGAGCACAGATCTTTTAACTCACTCTCGAAAAAGCACAGCTTCCAAAAACGTGTGCCGATGGGGGGGGGGAACGCGAGGACTCTCCCCTCCCCCCCCCCCCCCCCCCCCCCCCCCCAGTTGTCAGGCCTACCTTGAGAGCCAGGGATTGGTTGATCTTCTCCACCAGCCAGGTGAACGTGCGGCCGTAAATGGCCTTGGCCAGGGCGTCGCGGGCTGAGGCGGCCTGCTCGAAATTCAACGGGCTGATCATCTGGACACACACACACACACACACACACACACACGAACACGTGTCAATACACACACGCGCACACGCCGGTTCCACATCAAGCGACGGGTTGGGCGCCCGCCTACGACAGCCAACGCGCGTTTGGCTGTGTGTTCTCGTCGAGAAAGGACAGGAATTTGTTCCACGGTGGAAGCCAAGGGAACATCAGTGAGTTCATCTGAACAGCTGGCTGAGCGGAGAGCCACCTCACCTCCTCTCCTTTGGCCAACAGCGTCTTGTGAGTGAGAGCTTTACTGAGGGCGGAGCCGTCCACGCCCAGCAGCTGCAAAACAAGCCAACATCTGCCTTCAGCATGGGGATCGTGTTTACGTTTACATTTAGCAGACGCTCTTACTCCTTACAGTAAGTACAGGGACATTCCCCTGAGGCAAGTAGGGTGAAGTGCCTTGCCCAAGGACACAACGTCATTTTGCACGGCCGGGAATCGAACCGGCAACCTTCAGCCACTTGACTCCCTAGTTAGAGTGTGTGTGTATGTGTGTAAATGTTCATGTGTTTATGTGTGTGTGTGTGGGCATGCTTGTGTGTGTGTGTTTGTAAATGTATGTATTTCTGTGTGTGTGTGTGTGTGTGTGTATGTGCGCGTTTGTATATGCATGTATGTACTGTCAATATGCATGTGTGTGTGCGCGCGTGTGAGTCTACCTACAGTGTGTGTCTACCGATCCATGGGAGTTGTGCATGCGTGCGAGGGGATGTCTCCGTACCTTGGACAGGTTTCGGACCTGCGTCTCCGTGGTGATGTGAGTCTCCCCGTCGTCGCCCTCCCCGAACTGGGTGTTGCCGAGGTGGAGGACGCTGGCGATGACGTTCAGCAGCTCCTGGGGACACAAGGGGGGGGGGGAGGGAGGGGGGGGGGGCTATGTCACTTCACTGCTCCTGTCAGAGTTCAAGCTCCGGCTCGCTAACCATTGTACGCGCGCCGCGCCTGCGTTTATCACAGATGTCGGGGGAATCCCGGAGGGTTTTTGATTGGTTTAGGTGCAGTTCTAGAGGCGGGTGTGAAGCCCTTCTGTGACGTCAGAAGGCCTACGCCAATCTGATTGGATTTGGCATCACTGACCTCCACTTCCCCGTCGGTGAAGTCGATGATCTGCATGGCCTTCCTCACAGCTTTCCAGTCACTCTTGTCGTTGATGGAGCTCACCCTGGGACAGTTACCCTGAGGACGGCAACATCTTAACTTCACTTACACACACCCCCCCCCCACACACACACACGCACACACACACACACGCACACTCACCTTAACCAGGTAGTGGTAGTTCTGAGGGCTTCTCTCCAGGCCTAGTCTTTTGAGCAGGTCTTCTTCACCTCCCTCCAGCAGCTGGTAGAAGATGTGGAAGTTCCTCTCACCATGGTTCTGGTGCACCACACGGGACTTCTCCAGCAGGTAGTTGAGGATGTGCCCACCTAATGGCGCCCCCTGGTGGACAATAGTGGGAGGTACATGATTTTCCTTTTTGAGTACAGTCAGTGAAGAGACATTTTAACTTTGTTGTCAGAGTGAGAACATTTCTAATGGTCAAAGGTCAGATTGTTTACCCTGAAATCGAACTGGACGTCCATGTACTTGCCAAACCGGCTGGAATTGTCATTCCGGTGCGTTTTAGCGTTACCAAAAGCCTGTGGACAGAGGGAGGAAACGAGAGGGAGGAACCTCAAACAATAGGCAGATCAAAATCAAAAACATCGGCCGAGTAAGGAAATATTTACGGAACGGTGACAAAGTTCACAGCTGTGCCGACCAGCTGTCGTGGATCGACAAGAGATCCAAGTTTCAAACCTCAAATACAGGAGGGGGGGGAGTAGAAGAGGGAGGGAGGGTCAAGAGAGGGAGGGAGGGTAGTCGGGCACCTCTAGCACCGGGTTGGACTGCAGCAGGCGGTCCCTGAGGGCGGCCACGTGGTCGCTGATGGGGCAGGTGACGGCGTAGTAGAGCAGGATCTTCTTGGACGCCTCGGTCTTCCCGGCGCCGCTCTCCCCGGAGATCAGGATGCACTGGTCTCTCCTCTCCGTCCTCATGGCCCGGTAGGCGTTATCTGCCACCGCGTAGCTGGGAACCGTGGCGACCGCGTCAGGAGCAGAATGTAAACACATTCTAAAAGATCCTGAAACCTCGCCCTCGTGTACACGGTAAACCCGCGCGCTGTGTTGTGAAGACGCGCGGGGGGACGTTTCTTCTTCAAGGGAATTCAGGGGGGGTGGGGGGGGGGGGGGGGGGGGGCAAGGACTCACATGTGGGGGGAGATCTCGTAGAAGCTGACCCCTCTGTAGCGCCCCATGTGCTGCTCGGAGTAGATCTCCAACTCCTTGTAGGGATTCACCGACACCAGCACCGACCCGATGTAAGTCTGGCAGAGACACACAGGAGGACGACGTCATCAACATAGTCCGACGACATCGTCGTGAACGAGATCGCTAAGGGAAACGGGGGGGGGGGGTGGGGGGGTGGGGGGTGTGGGGTGGCGTTACATAAATGAGGTTCTCCTTGAAGCGCCGCCGCAGGTTCTCGATGAAGGCCGCCTCGCTGTTGTAGTTCTCCAGCAGGACAAAGTCCTGCACCCCCACCCGGTCCCGGGCACTCAGGGCGCTCTCCATGGCCAGCCGCACCCCTCCCTCGCCACCCACCTCCTACACAAACACACAGAGGAGAGGGTGGGGGGGGGGGCGGGGGGGGGGGGGCGGGGAACCTCATTACAGCTGGATGGTGGAGAGTGGTGAGTCGGTATGAGTGAGTCAAGATAACACGCCGGAGTCAATAGAACAACACAACATTCCACACAAACCACCCACAATGCCTTTTCTCCAGTCTAGGAGAAGAACCGCAAGCCAGCGCAAGGCGAAACGGAATCAAACAGCGGAGACATTGAGCGAATACCAAGGGTAAACACAGAGGTGCCTGTCTGAAGGGATCCAGTGAGCGATTAGAAGGTCGGGGTGTATACAGAGTACACACGCTGCCGGGGAGAATGTGTGCATGTCAACGTCGTCGTGACGGCAAACATCCCAGCACAGAGCGGACACAAACAGGAGTCACAGAGACACTGATCTGTGGGTCGATCGCGCAGAAACAGAGTCGTTGTAGAAACGCACGCAAAACGCGCACACGCGCTCGGAAAAAACAGAAACACCTACGGTGAATCGGCGTGCGTACGGTCCGGGCTACTTTTGTCCGCGGGCTACAGACCGCCGATGTTTGAAACCTTCTCGACTCTGTCCTAGTTCAAATAGCCTGCCTCTGGTGTGTTTGATCACTTTGCATCACGTGCCATTCATGGAAAAGATGAAGCCAAGCCCCTAACACACACACACACACACACACACACACACACACACATACATACACACACAAGCCCACACACACACACAGAGACAGGCATGCATGGACACACACACACACACACACACACAACAATAGGGTCAGAGATTGCAGAACGCCGTCCGATCGGGAACACGGCGCTCTCTCAGGGGGCTCATTAGGGTGTCATTCAGGGGTCGTCATCTGCGAGCGCGGCGAGAGGGAAAACCTCTGGAACAACAAGAGCACAACAGTGGAGCGGAGCCAAGACCTGGGAAGCAGGGGGAAGCCAGGAGACGGTGGAAGCATCCCCCCTCTACCCCCCAAACCCCCCCCCCCCCCACCTCGGAGCATTGTTCTCGGACCCACTTCCACAGGTGGCCTTCCGGCCGTAAAACACACACACACGCACGCATCTCTCTGCGTTCGCAAACACACACACACACACACACACATGCAGTCATACTTTCCAAAGTGTGAAGTAGGGAGCTTAAGTATTTTGGGCCAAGCCTCTGGCAGGTCTTCACGGGACTACAGTGAATGTGTCTTTTGTTGGGGTTTGAAGTTCTTTTTCTCCAAATTTGTTTTTTTCTGTTCGTGGCTTCCCACCCAGAGCCCTTTTCAGCCCTTCATCACTGCACTTGGAAGCTTTAACTAAAATGCATTCCAGTTACTATACTCTGCACATGACAGCTGCCGTCAGCCTCTCTCACAAGAATTAGTAGTCATATTTCTCTAAATGTAATAACTGAGCAAAATCTGAAAATGAAGAATGAAAATGGAATTCTCAGTAGATGTCAGAGATTATACAGCTCTGAAATATGTCGAATACGCCCTGCATGCTTACAGCGTGAGGATTTGACTAAACCCTACTATTCATGTGCCTCCAAAAAGGCAAAAAGGCTCTCTGACTAAAGCGGTTCTCCAGAATAACCCCCTCAGCTCCTTTTCCTACCCCAAGGATCGTGGGTGTGGTCGTCACCGTGTAACGAGCTGCAAGGGCTGTGGGGGGGCATCGTGGCTGCGAGGGACCAGAGAGGGTTATGGGTGTTGTAGTCATGAGGAGCGGCGAGGGGTCGTGGGTGTTGCAGTTGTGCGAGTCTGCTGCAAGGCTACAGTGGGTTCTTGGCTCGGGTCCCCCTCTCTCTCTCTAGAGAGAGAGCGCTCTGCTGGGCTGACTACGCGCACCAGAGTCACTTCCTTATAAGGCCTGGCCCTCTCCTCCGTCCCCAGACAAAGCCTACTTTGGGTGGGCAGACACAGAAGGCAGCAGCCCCACCGCTGGCTCTCCACCACGGATGTGCTAACTGGGGGAAAGTGTGGAAAAGTACCAGCAGTCCTCACTCTGGAGAGACAACGTGAACCACTGACAGAGCCCTGCCATGCCAGTGACTCACTATAACCACAGGCGAGGCGGTGTTTCCCAGGATTTCTCCATGCTATATATAGAATTCCAACGGACACGGGTCTTATCTGCCCCTCGGTGTTCACCGATCGTTCCCTCATTTCCATTCCAAACTGGCATACTGCCTCTCAGACGTGCACGTACACAAACGCAACAGAATGAACTGATTGGCGATGCCGTCCCACGACAAGGTGGGACGCGCAGGCCGTGAGCGGGGTCGGCCGAGTAGGTTCTTACCCTTCCTCTGTATCTCATCTTTATCCTCTGTCCTAGCTCGGCACTCCTGCCGGATGACTTGTCTTGGGGGCCCCCGGTCCTTCCTCCTCCTCCTCCTCCTTCTCGTCTGCCGCGAAAAGGATGGACGTCCTACCTCCAGCCGCTATTCATCGACTCACCCACTTTCATTCGGAACACGTTCAGGGTAACAGTTAGGCTAGCTCGTCAGGCTAAACTCTCTTTTCGTCTCTCGTCTTTCTCTCCAGGTACCCCCCCCCCCAACGTTCACATGCTCTGTCCTTCAGTGGCACGCGCACACACGCTCATCCTCCGGCTTCTTCTCCCCAGCTTTGGTCGTCTTTCCTTCAGGAGGAAAGAGAACGCGCCACGGGCTCAAGCGCTGCTGCTCGGGTTTATCCCTCTCGAGTGTCCGTTGACAGGTCAAGTAAACATTTCTTCTTGTCCATTAGTCCCCCGCCACTCCTCCTGCTCTGCCTGTAACATAGGCGGCAACTTCACTGACTCATGCTTCATGCATTTGGACCGGACTCTTCCAGAATAGAAAGGGGGGAAAAAAAGTCGAGGGAAAGTATGCGGCTGGAGAATGAAAAAAAAGGCAAGAGAAGAGACATGACTAGTTCAAAAGGGTTAGGAAAAATCTACTAACAGCCCGTGATTGTTCACATGCTATCGTTCTGAAAGTCTATCAAAAGGGAATCAAAACAAAAATCACATGACAAAGACCGAGCACATTCCTTCTCTCCTTCTCCTTCGTCCCGCGTTCCCTCCTTCCCTGCTAACTCCCTCCTTCGTTTTCACTCCCGCAAGCTCAGACAGATTCATAAGAGGGGGATGACAGCAGCAGAGGAGTCACGGCAACAAGATGGATTTCATACCTCATTTCCTGCTCGGCTCGGACAAAGTAACACGCCGCTGTAACTAACGCCTCACCTTCAAGTCTCACTTATCTTCTACATGCAATAAGGCCTCTGGCCTTCTTGCCTGCTTTCACATTTTAGGATTTTAGGGACTACTCCCTATCCTCAATTACACACCGCAAGAAGAAAATAAAAAAAAGCATTAGTGTGGGTTAGAGGAAGAGAATACCATTAGATGACCCTCTTCTAACCTTGCACTGGGCCCCAGCAATGACACCCTGCCGTAGGGTGACTGAGGCAAGGGTCACAGGCCTGCGCCAAGACACGTGCCCCCTGCTGGTTTCCCACTGGCCGACATCTGGCAGGAACCCGTTTCTGTTTGAATCCAAAAGGATTTCCCAACCCAGCACCCCCCCCCCCCCCCACCTTTCTCCCGCCCTCCTGCCGACATCATCAGCTATCCGACCTTGAGGAATCTGAACAGCGGATTCCACATTGAAAAGGGGAGGGCTGCGGTCTCTCCCGAGCAAGGGTCATGCGAGGACGGCATCCTGTAACATAGGCGGGAGAGAGAGAGAGATCTCCACCCAACCACGTCCTATAGGACCCGCAGCGCATGCCCTTAGTTTCCACACCCTTCACTCCCCCCTTAACAACAAGCAACATGTAACTGCTTTAACTGTGTGCCAACCACTTTTTTTGTTGTTGCTTGCTCTCTTCTTTTCACTCAACCTCTCTTACCTACCGGGCAGGGCTTTCTCCTCACAGCACACCCACTTGTAATAGTAAAGGATGTATAAAAAAATCACAAGCTACCTCTACACATAGTGGACAATGCCCAGGCTTTTAGTCTAGCCTTGACAGATGTGATGCACATGTGGCAGCGAAGCTTGAGCTCTGGTAACAGCCCTGGCCTCATTTGATTTATTCAGCCCATATTTAAACCAGGAAACCAAACTCCCATTGAAACATCATCTCGTTTTTTAACAGGAAGACCTGCCCCCCAAAATGCATAAGAGCGGCATTTCAAGGTTACATTGACAGCGATATGAGTACGATACAGTAGATGTATTAAAAACAATCATCAGTACGTACAGAAAACATCTTCTGACATTTATATATATATATATATATATAGGAAATCCAACCAATAGGAAACATTTATACTCCTCTCCTTGTCTATGACATGCTTGACTCCCCGTTAGGTTTTCAGTGGCGCCTTAAACAATGTCACAGGAATTCTGGAGCACAAAGGAATGATGTCTTGGGTGGGGTTACATCGGGAGAGGGGGGGGGGGGGATTATCACTGGATGCCATTCAAGTAAACACCCATGCACAAATATGCACACACACACTGCTCAGTCGTTAAAATATTCATGGGTAGAGCTGGGAGACGACAGTGCAACACATAGACGAAACGACGAACAGCATGGAGTCCTACACACACACAACACATGTGTGCTGACAGCATGCAAAAGTAATGTGTATCAGGTATAATTCTTGGCAGAGAGTTGGAAGCTCATCTTCATCGCTTCACGTCAACTCCTGGCATTACTTTCCTCCTTCAGTCAACCACTCCCACCCCACTTCACCATGTCTGTTATTCATCTGTTGCCGACGCCTTAACAATGCGTCGTGAAGGGAGGGGCCTTGTCTCAACAAAATACTTAGATCCGAGGTGGAAGTTTAGATGTTTTCCTTAAGGTCCATTAGTGTTTATGCAGTGTGTGTGTGACCCTCAGTCTGTTGGATCACTCAGCATCACCTGCTCATTGCCCATCTGGACTACGCTTCCACAGTGGCTGTCTGTCGTGTGTCCGCCAAACCCCCCCCAGGGTCCCTGTGCCCACCCTCACAACAACTTCCACCTTCAGCCCCCTCCCCTCCTCTCCCCCCTACCCAACGCCACACCAGCTGCTGCATCCACACTCTTACCTGCGCTCTGTATTTGTTAAACCCATGTCATCAAAGGGAGAATTCAGTGGGGAAAACACACAAACAGGGAGAGGAAGAGAAAGGAGAGAGGGGGCAACCGTATCTGATTCAAAAGCACATGCCATGCAGGGCATACAAGCAACTGAGGTAACGTTGCACATCATGTACACTGAAGTTCAGTTAACTTTCCGTGGGCGAGTCGTATTGAACGAGCCATGAAACTCGAGGAAGCTTGACCTTGGCATTCATGACGATTATGCATCAACTACGTAATTACAATTAATGTTATTTTTTTATTACTATTTTGATTTTTCCTCATGCCATTTACATTGCAATGGGGGTCAATCCAAGGTCAAGTTTATATCTATAGTCACCTAATAATAAAACCGTCACAATCCATGTACTCTAACAGACATAACACACCACATACCTCCTCCAGCTCCATATGACTGGAAGACGAAATGAAATTGGAAGAAAACGGAAAAACATCAACAATATTACGAGTTTTAGGGGTATACTACAGTATTAGTGTAGTAGGAGAGTGGAGCAGGTTATAAAAGCTGAGGGAAAAAAGGAAAAGTCACCACTGAATAATACCATCAAATGTAAATCGTTTTTAGGCCTCTTGATATAAATATATGGCAACATAACAAGCAAGTATTATAAACAGGCTACAAACAATAGCCTACATAATTGGATACTTGCAATGAAAAGCCTTCAAATACATTTAAAATAAGTATATAAGCTTACATGGGATAAGTTGGTAGAAGTTTACCTGTCAATAAAACTAATAATTAATTTGCAATTACCAGACTCGCAAGGTAAGCATCGAAAAGCACATTTCCCAAGTTTTAAGGCACAGGTATTTGTCTTAATTCCATCAGTAGACAACATAAACAATGGTCGACATACTGAGGAAGACGTTGTATGATGGTAAATGCTTACCCGAAATCGGTAACCACAGGCTTAGTTTAAATAATGGTATCCCAATGGTGAAAGCCGTTAGAGGTGGGTTGTATCTTTGAGTGCACAGCTATTCTTGCATTCGGATCGAATGGATATGGAGGAAGTGAGCGCACGGTCCCAGTGCTTCCAATGGCTCCAACAGAACAGGGGTATGGTACAAGTCCACACGACCTCCAGGTGGCGTTAAAACGTTGTTGAAACACTTGCACACACAGCTACGAACGGAGGAGGCCCCAGCAAAATCTGCCCTGCAAAATGCACGCCTATGCAAATGATGGGGAACGATGAGGCTACCGCGGTTGGAGTCCTGTAGTCGAGGCTACGTTTCACCTGAACAAGTGCAAGGGACTCGGTCGATAGGGAGCTTGTAGCGAAAGTTCTAATTTGGTTGATATGAAGTTCGCTTCCATTGTTGTTCTAAGTTCTAATTAAGAGTTTTAAGGATGGGGAAGAGGTTCAGCAGGTCATTGTAGCGGCATGCCAAATTATCATTGTCAAGAGAAAGGCATGTTGTGCTATGGGGTGTGTCCTTCCCTATGCACAGCTGATACATTTGACGCAAACAAATTGAACTGGAATAGGCATTGAGTAGCCTACCTCCACCCTATTCCTCCTCTGCCTCTAATTGAGAAACAGGATGATGTCATTTTGTATCAACTGGGCTACTCTGCGAGGAGCTACTGACAGATCTATTTTTTCCCCCCAATTAACATAGCAATGGAGGCATGTTTGCTTGTAGGCGTGACGTTATGCGTTATGGCCAGCTGACTAGCCTACTAGTCTTTAGGCTCTTGGAGGTTTTTTGATAAAAGGGTGGCTAAAGTCATACCCTATTTGGCTATCTGAACTAACGGTGGCTGCGCGTGTCGGCATGACAGCAGCGTCTCGCCTTTGTAAATACGTGCTGCAGTTGTGTGTGCGCGCCGCTGGGCGAGTCTCTGCCTCTTCTGACTAGTAGCTCCCCTTTTTTCAGAGAAAAGAAGAGGAGAATTAGGTCCGGGAGGAGGGCCGCCGCCATTATTGGGAAGCTGGAGAAAAAAACACTTTCACACACGCAATCTCTGGGTAAATTGATCTGGACATAACCGATTTGTTGCATTAGACTACTCCAGAGGAAACAATGTACAGCAATTGCAACATACTCGACCGGTGTCCTGTGCATGATCGATCCAGCATAATGTAGGCACAACAATGGACTTAATAATTGGTCAAAAGCAACGTGGTGATCCAAAGAGCGGACGGTGAAACAAGATTTTTTATACGCCTTTCTTTTTCCCCAAGAGGACAATAACTGAGGAAAAAATACTGAAGGTTATCGTTTTTACATTTGTAGTTTTATTACAAAGAAAACAAACAGCGTTAAAAACATCCAAATGCAGGCATTTATAAACAAACAAACGCATTGATAATTGCTTCTGAAGAATTGTGACCGTTTGCGATTCGGACAACTCGTAGGCTATTATATTTGTTTCGTTGTGCCCATGCCTATAAAGCGACTAAGGCTGCGGCAAGCACTGGCCTGATGCGAAGGGAGAAAGGCAGAATGCGATGGTATGTAGCTACTCACTTCCTCTTGTAAATCTGGAACACTGAATCAACAAATGAATTGATTAGACATTATATTCAACTTTGGCTGCATGGAAATTCTATTGCCAGGTACACAGGGAATTGGGTGTTAGGGGATCGACTTGAGGTGAATGGGTTTTGTTAGTCTGCAATTTCATTCTGTGGACAAGAGGCCTGGCGTGGCCAGAGCTCTATCCACAAAAATTCTGCCCAAAGCCTTTGTTAATCCACTGCAAAACGCGAATGGAATTGTATTCATATGAATAGCTGATCGCGATTAATTTCTAGCAATGTGGTCCGAGCATTTAAACGGAGAATACGACGTATCAATGAGAGCGTAGGGAAGTGACTTGTTTTCATTTCCAAAGTACTTGCCCGTTCAATCTGGTCGTCAGGCCTAGTTCAGCTGAGCAAATGGACTACCTACTGAGCCATGGTTACACAGTTGATTTGAATACGTTTTAAACATTGACAGTTCGGCATGCAATGTTTTTTTTAAATGTTATTAATGGATTTAATTTCATAGATCTTAAAAAGGTTATTTTCAACTTGTGAAATTGACAATGGAATCAACAACGTTTAATAATTTATTTGTGCACGGTGTGCTTGCAACTTCCTATTAAGCAAGCTTGTTATAAGTAATGCAGTAAAGTAACATTTATCTTCTTGTAGACAAGATATTGAATTTAACTACCTCAAACTCATAATGAACCTCTATTTTCACTAAAGAAGTCATGCTCCTACAGGTGGCAGACCTCATAGAACATGAGTGTGAGTTAGACAAATATATACCATTTAGGTATGTGATATGTAACAAGTATAAGCAAACAAGATGATGTTCAATGACGTATCTTGGTTGTATGAATATCGCAGTAGCACACAGGTGATCTAGATCCATTGAACTGGCGAATTGCATTTTTCATTTACGGACATTGCCTGAGTTTACATCACAGAGTATCGATGGTGGCCAGACTGACTCATGCTGCAAGGAAACCATTACCACTGCCCTGCCCTTTGTCAGAAGAGAGAGAGAGAGAGAGAGAGAGAGAGAAAGAGAGAACATATACGACAGTTATTAGTCTGGCAGAGAGGATCCTCTGGGCTCTCGACCATTGAGAGAATGGATTCCAATTAGTTTAAATAATACCCCTCTTCCTCTTCCTCCTCCCCCCCCCCCCACCCAACCCATATTCCTACCCTCCATGCTCACTATGAAGATGTAGAGTAGACCGTGAAGCGGTAGTCAGTGTTGACACTGGGAATAGGAGCCGTACACAGTAATGTGGCTTCCTGTTATTGGGATGCTAATACACTAGTTGATGATTGACATTGTTCAGGCAAGAGAAGACCCCTTAATGTGACCCTAATTACCTGAGTTGCGTGAATGGAATGACTAATCACATTATGTTTTACCATGTGGGCTGGTCACAGCCTACATGATAAGCATATATTTTAATCCTGAAGCGATTCTCATTATTTTGTGCCTTTTTTTTTTGCTACCAGAATCCAACTTACACATAGACAAGTAGCTCATAATATTTAAGTCATACAGTCTAGGTGGTGATACACTTACACATTACAAATACTACAAAAATCACATGTTTTCTTGTTAATAATTACTCTCACCTTCTGTCAGTTATAATGTCTCATGTATGTCTTGTTTTCTTTGACAGGGTCAGATCTGCGTCCGGATTCAAACCTGTAGTTCAAGTTCCTAAAACCTAATTGTCCACCCAACAATCTCTGGTGCATCAGCCACTTTATGGACATACATCCAGGTGTACTCCCCTATCCAGTGCCTGTGTATGACAGGATGAGCCCCAGCAGATGATGATGATGGCGAAAAAACAAGACGCCCGGACTCCTATTTATAACCTCAACGTGGTTGGTTTGTCAGGGACGGAGAAAGAGAAAGGGCAGTGTGGAGTGGGCAAGTCGTGCCTGTGTAACCGCTTCGTGCGCCCTAGTGCCGATGACTTCTATCTGGACCACACATCTGTGCTGAGCACCAGTGACTTTGGGGGCAGAGTGGTCAACAATGACCATTTCCTGTTCTGGGGGGAAGTGGGGCGGGTTTTGGAGGAAGGGCCAGAGTGCAGGATGCACGTGGTGGAGCAGACTGAGTTTATTGACGACCAGACGTTTCAGCCTCACCGCAGCACTGCCATGCAGCCCTACATCAAGAGGGCGGCCTCAACCAAGCTGGCCTCCGCGGAGAAGCTCATGTACTTCTGCACTGACCAACTGGGTCTGGAGCAGGACTTTGAACAGAAGCAGATGCCAGAGGGCAAACTCCAGGTGGACGGTTTCCTGCTCTGCGTGGACGTCAGCAGGGGCATGAATCGCAACTTTGACGACCAGTTAAAGTTTGTCAGTAACTTGTACAGTCAGCTGAGCAAGACCAAGAAGCCCATCGTGCTGGTCCTCACCAAGTGCGACGAGGGAGTCGAACGCTACATCAAAGATTCCCACACTTTCGCCATCACGAAAAAGAGTCTTCCAGTGGTGGAGACGTCTGCACGCTCCAATATCAACGTGGACCTAGCCTTCCTCACTTTAGTACAACTACTCGACAAGGGCAGGGGCAAGCCCAAGATCATCGGGTACTTTGAGGCCCTCAAGCTCCAGAGCCAGCAGATAGCCTCCGCCAAGGACCGCTACGAATGGCTCGTCAATCGGATCGTGAAGAACCACAACGAAACTTGGCCCAACACGAGCAGGAGAATGAACACCTCCTCCGAGTACAAGGACTACGTCTTTTTGGAGGGCTCTGCAAAATGCAAAAAGCTCTTCCAGCAACACGTCTACCGGCTGAAGCAGGAGCACATCGAGAGGCGTCGGAAAATCTACCTGAGCACTCTTCCTCTAGCACTTAGCTCCCTGGTGCCCGATCTGGATGAGATCGACCAGCTCAGCTGGTCGGGGGTACAGAAGGTCCTGGAGTCCAAGCAGCACTTTACCCACTGGTTCGTGGTTCTGGAAGAGACTCCGTGGGAGGACACGGCGCACATAGACAACGTGGAGGACGAGCGCATCCCTTCAGACCTGCTGGAGACGCCGGTCGCCGAGTCCATATTCAACACCCACCTGGAGCACCTGCGCAACGAGTGCAAGCGGGCCGAGATGAGACAGGAGTTCAAGCACAAGCTGGCCTCCTCCCTCTTCGTCACGCCCGGCAAGCCGTGGGAAGAGGCACGCAGCTTCATCATGAACGAGGACTTCTACCAGTGGCTGGAGGAGCCCGAATACCTGGATCTCTACAACCGCCACCAGAAGGAGATCATCGACCGTGCCAAGGAGGACTTTCAGGAGTTGCTTCTGGAATATTCAGAACTCTTCTACGAGCTGGAGGTGGATGCCAAGCCCAGCAAGGAGAAGATGGGGGCCATCCAGGAGGTGTTGGGGGAGGAGCAGAGGTTCAAAGCCTTGCAGAAGCTTCCGGCAGAGAGGGATGCCCTGGTGTTAAAGCATATACACTTTGTCTACCACCCAACCAAGGAGACCTGTCCCAGTAGCCCGCAGTGTGGAGACTTCAAGATCGAACAGCTCCTAGCATCACGCTTCCCTACATGCTACCCCTTTTTCGATATGAAATCCCACTTTGGGAACACCAAGGCTGACAGAATCAACCTCGTAATACTAGGAAAGGATGGACTGGCAAGGGAGTTTGCGAATGAGATTAGGGCGCTCTGTACAAATGACGACCGGTACGTGTTAGATGGTAAGATGTATGAGCTGACCTTGAGACCTATTGAAGGCAACGTACGTCTTCCCGTGAACTCCTTCCATACCCCCACCTTCACACCCCATGGCTGCCTTTGTCTGTATAATTCAAAAGAGTCGCTGACGTACGTGGTGGAGAGCATCGAAAGGTTGAGGGAGTCAACTATTGGTCGAAGGGACAGTCAGTTAGCCCAGCTTTTAACTTCCCTGCTCTTAGTCACCAAAAGGGGTGTTGGAACCTATGCAGATGTAGGAGGAGAAACTGCTTTGGCCCTCATAACGCAAGGACAGCAGGTAGCCCGGAGACTTCAGTGTAGCTTCTTGGATCCAGCTTCACCCGGCGTGGGCTACGGTCACAACGTGAACGAGAGTCAGATCAACCAGGTGCTGAGAGGTCTCCTGGACTCCAGGAGGAGCTCCTCGTTCAGCAGCGGCTCCCCGCCCCTCCCCCCTCAACCCCCAGGCCCGCGGGACTCTCCTCACCAGCCCAGCCCGGAGGCGGACATCCGCATCGTCATGTGCCTGATGTGCGGCGACTCGTACGACATCGAACAGCTCCTCACGCCGTTCCTGCTTCCCCAGCACTGCAGGCCGACGTCCAACAGCGGCACCTCCGTGATGCTGGAGCATACGGTGGGCAGCCACAAGCAGGTGATCGAACTCTCCCTGCTCTCCTACCACGCCTCCTTCTCCCTGCGCAAGAGCCGGCTGGTGCACGGCTACATCGCCGTGTACTCCGCCCGCCGCAAGGCCTCCCTGGAGACCCTGTGCGCGTTCCTCTGCGAGGTCCAGGACATCATCCCGGTGCAGCTGCTGGCTGTCGGGGACAGCCAGGCAGAGCTGACGGACAGCGAGTCGGCCCGCGAGCAGCTGGTCCAGGGGGAGGAGCTCGCCCGGGAGATCGAGGGCCGCTTCAACAGCGTGGTGTGCGGCTCCGGAGGGGTGGCGGGCGGCCTGCACCGGATCGAGATGTTCCAGCCCTTCCTCATGGAGGTGGTGGAGAAGCGCAACATCGTGGAGGCCACGCACATGTACGACAACGTGGCAGAGGCGTGCACCAACGAGAGCGTGTACTCTCCTCGCTGTAGCTCCCCGAGCCCCGTCACCATGTTCCTGGACTCGGAGGACGACGTCGAGGCGTCTCCGCCCTACTACGACGGCACGCTCACCCACGGCGGGGGCTTCAACCTGCCCGACCTGGACTCGGGCGACATCGCCATGATCTCCGACATCGGCTCCTTCGAGAACAAGCTCAACCACAAGCTGCCCCTCCAGGTGAGGCCCAAGCCCACCGTCACCTTTGACTTCCGGAAAGTGGGCCGTAACCCATACATGGACACGGTAGGCCACCGTCGGTCCCTGCCCTCGGCCGTGACCTGGGTACCGGGCGGCGACGGAGGCTACGATCCTTCCGACTACGCCGAGCCCATGGATGCCGTTTCCAAACCCCGGCCCAGCAACGAGGAGATCATCTACTCTGTTCCGCACGACAGCACCCAGGGCAAAATCATCACCATCCGCAACGCCAACCGGATGCACTCCAACGGGAACGGCTCGGACAGCGAGGCCGACAGCAGCTCCCTGGAGCGCCGCCGGAAGTTTTCCGCGGCCGGGGTGAAGCCTCGGCTGTACCGCGACCGCTCCAAGCGCCTGGGCAAGTTCAGCAGCTTCCGCAGCAGTTTCATCGGCAGCGACGACGAGATGGGGGCCCTGCCCAAGACCAAGGAGGACGACTTTGGAACCCTGAAGGGAGACGTCCTGGTCAACGAAGAGAGCGAGGACCCCAAAAAAAGGAACATTCTGAAGAGCCTGCGGCGAACGGCCAAGGTGCGTATGCTTCAGTTACATTTTCCATTTACATGTAGTCATTTAGCAGACGCTCTTATCCAGAGCGACTTACAGTAAGTACAGGGATATTCCCCCCCCAGAGGCAAGTAGGGTGAAGTGCCGTGCCCAAGGACACAACGTCATTTTTTGCACAGCCGGGAATCGAACGGGCAACCTTCTGATTTATCAGCCTGATTCCCTAACCGCTCAGCCATCTGACCCCCACACAGTTACTTGCCTCCGAACTGCTAATGAGTAAGCATTGTTGTTTTTGCTTAATAGATGTTACGACTATGTTAAGGCTGTTTTAAAGTCAATATGCTACATGTTAACCTTGCAGTTTGTGTTTCTTTTGTGCGCTTGATTTTGCTATCAAATGTGGCAGCTGTGTGAAGCCATTCATTTAACCGCACGAATCAAACTGTGTGGGAAGAACTGGAGAAGAATGTAGTCATTCACTCAGTATTTGAGTGAGAGACACTTGATGAAACAGCCCTTGATGTCAATGCTAAAGCAATCCAGACCAAGGGCAAACGCATCCGACTAGCTCGGGAGAAATCGTCGGATCTCTCGGTATCAACATAACAAACCTTTTCCAGATTTTAATCAGTGACGGTCGTTGAGCAACATTTGTTTGTGTTTGTGTTTGTGTTTGTGTGTGTTTTCATTTTCAGAAAACCAGACCAAAGCCTCGACCCTCTATCCCCAAACCCCTGGAGAGCAACTATTTTGGAGTTCCTCTGGTGACTGTAGTGTCACCGGACAGGCCAATTCCACTCTTCATTGAGAAGTGTGTTCGCTTTATCGAGACCACAGGTAAGCATCCCCCCTTTGTGCCTGTCGGTGTACTCAGCAGGATGAGGGAGTGTTTTTGAATTGAGAGTGTAAGTATGGGCTTGTCACCTGGTCATGTTTTTATGTGGATGGTCGGCGCACCGTGCTGAAGGGCAGCAATTTAGTGTTTTACTCTTGATTTATTCGGAAAAGATTGTTGTTGAGGTCAAGTTTTACTGTATGGTTGTGACTGGCTCACTGTTGGAATACATTCATAGTAAGTCGTTTGTAATGGGAGGGTACCCGCTAAACGGGCACGTCTGCTGAACAGCTCAAATGTAATTCGAAAGCAATGAGTGTCGTTCATCAATTATAACCAACTCCCATCTGTACCCTCATCCGTCTCCAAGAAGGCTCATTTAATGGAAGTCTTGTTTCTCTGGCTCTCTGTCTCTCTGTCTCTGTCTGTCTCTCTCTCTCTTTCTAATACTCCAGGCCTGAACACAGAGGGCCTGTACCGTGTGAGTGGAAACAAGTCTGAGATGGAGAGCATGCAGAGGCAGTTTGATCAGGGTGAGCTGGACAATATGTCCAAGACGTGCATCGCCATGCTCCAATACCCGTCCGCCGGCGTCGTTAGCGCCGGCTTGCTAGTTCGCCGCCGTCGTAAGCGCCGGCTTGCTCGTCAATACAGTAGAGGAAATTGACGTGCTACCAAAATCTATTTACCCCAGTCGCTAGCCTACTAGCCTCTTGACTTGTTCCTCTGTGTTGTCTGCCCCTTCCCCATCCCAACCCATGTACATACAGACCACGGGCTGGATCTTGTGGACAAGGACTTCGCCATTAACACGGTGGCCGGGGCACTGAAGAGCTTCTTCTCTGAGCTTCCGGAACCTCTGGTGCCTTGCGTCCTTCAAGTGGACCTCCTGGAGGCTTTCAGTAAGGCAAACGCTAAAACATCTGACAGGAGAAGTGTTTGTGTGTGTGTGTGTCTGTGAGAGAGTCTGAGTCATCCATTCTCCCTCCCTCCCTCCCTCCCTCCCGTGTGCACAGAGATCAACGACAGGGAACAGAGGCTGTACACCATGAAGGACGTGCTGAGGCGGTTCCCCAGGGAGAACTACGATGTCTTCAAATACGTCACGAGCCACTTACACAAGTGAGTGTTACCGTCTGGCCCTGCGGCCGCAATGACCCACCTCCGCTGAAACCTTTTCCATGTTTTTCCCTGCGCCACAGTTGACAGGAAGTGTGTGTGTGTGTGTGTTTTTGCCAGGGTGAGTCAGATGAGCAGGTTGAACCTGATGACCAGCGAGAACCTGTCCATCTGTTTCTGGCCCACGCTCATGAGACCCGACTTCACCACCATGGACGCCCTGACGGCCACGCGCACCTACCAGACAATCATCGAGTGCTTCATCCACCAGTGTGCTTTCTTCTTCTACAACCAGCCCCTCATCGACTCGCCCACGGGGCTGGCCGGCCTCCCCGCCTCCCCCACCACCACCCTCACCGGCGGGGGCTCCGCTTACTCCTGCTACCGCTCCTCCCCACCCCCCAGCGCCGCGCACTTCAGCCCCCTGCAGCAGTCGCCCCCCACCACCCCGCAGTCGCCCCTGCAGTCCCTCCTGCCCCCCCTCCATCAGCACCCCCACCCACACCACACCCCCGCCGAGCAGGAAACTCTGTGAGACACACGGGGGAAACGGAGCACACATGCCCATGATGCTGGACCTTAGTCACACATGCGCGCGCGTGCGGTTCCCCACACTCAAACACATAACATCATGACAGACACACAGAATTAAAAAGAAAAACAACATGCACTACATATTTTGGTCATGGACAACGTTGGTCATGAAGAGAGGTCTTGAGGAACATTTTGAAGGAGCTTTACCCGACACGCAACTTCTGACCACTGTGCGGATGTCCAAACTCCAGCGTGCCGGGCCAGGGTACCCTTGTTACGTGAATCCCCTCACGCACACACACACCCGGACAAGGTGCACAGTTACAGTAAACATCTCTCTGCTAACCTTTTTCTCACCCTCAAGCCAGGAAATCCACACCTCCTTGTCCTAGCTGGAAGACGACGGATTTGTGCCACCGTGTTTGAAAACAAAAAAAAAAGAAAATTGTGAATAGTAATTTTGTGTTTTTGTTTGTTCATGAAAGTAGCCACTGGATGAATGGGCTGTGCTTCTCTTGCAGTGGTGTGGGCAGTGAGCAGGCACCACTGGGGCAGGAGAGAGCCCTCCTACCCCGGTCCTGTCTGTCTATTGGCCCCCCCACCTGGGAGCACACTAGGCTGTACCCAAGGAGGTGGGTGCAGACAGGGAGGGGGGTTCTCTATCGGGGTTGGGGGTCAGGGCATTGGTAGGGAAATTATATTAAGGAAATGATGGGATGGGAGGGTGTTATGGGGGGAGGGGGGCATCCAGGGACGCACTTTAATGGTCACTTTTTCTGTCTTTTTTTTTTTGGGGGGGGGGGGGGGGGTTGTTGGGCCAGAATGTTTTCTTTTTTTGTTGTTGTGTGTTTTGAGTTCACAACTCAAGCAGCCATACCCATGCCCCTGTAGGGGGCTTGGCAGATCAAAACTTTGTTTACATCAAAACCGTTTTTTTTTTTTTTTTTTTTGTATCCACATACTTTATCTGAAGCACTTTTGAATCATAGTGTTAAGTTCTGTGAAATGCGACGTTGATTACGTTTGTTTTGTGTAATGGGTCATCCTCTTAGGAGTATTCTGGAGTCTCTTTGTGGATGAAGAATTTGCTCGTCACTAGGTCATTTCAGAAAGGTTTATTTGGGACTATTTTGTTCAATGGTTTTCTCAGTTTCTGGACTGGTGGGTGTGAATATGGAACTAGGCTGGTTGGGGTTGTGGATAGAGGAAGTGAGGTAGGGGTAGGCCAATCAGACAAAAGCTGCAAGGCTGCCCAGATTTATTTTCTCTGGTCTCTGTCAGTGATAGTCAGTGATTACAGCAGTCCACGTTGCCATTGGGAATAATTGAAACCTCAGTAACAACCAACAGTTTAATTGGGAGAGCGGATAAAACTGGCTAGCCAATAGGAGACACTGCTGTCTGGTGGCTATGGAAACCACTGGCTTATTGAAAGACGATAGGTTGCCGGATGTGTTGCTGTGGCTGTCCAGCCAATTGAGCTCTTTGTACTCATGTAATATTCAGGACCTTTTAAATTGAGAGTTTGTATTCAGGAAGCACTACAGTACAGCATCCCAGCTGTGTTTCTGTGTAGAAGCATGCTCATAGCCACAGAGAGAGCACATTGGATCGTTACCAGCTCCACAGAACTTTTGTTTTCTTAAGAGCAACGAAAGAAAAGCACATTTTAAAGGAGGGGGTAGTTTGCTTTTGAAATGAACACCCACACAATTGGCCACAATCCGTACTGGCTCTCTAGCGACAAAGAGTTTTGACCTCGAGGCTTTCAAGTTTGTGGCTGACTGGCGCTGGATGGTTGTGTCGTGACTCTTGACCGAAGCGGCGGGAATGTTCCAGGCTATATTGAGGGGAAACTATGTTTGACATCATGGCTCGTGTTTTTTTTTTTTTTGGTGTGTTTTGGTTTTTGTTGGTACGTTGGGGGAAGGGGTGCTTTTCATGCTGCAGGAAGTTGCCATAACTTGGGATCGTTGGGCTTGTGCGAAGTGACTCCTCAGAGGCCAGAGCTGTGCAGTATTATCACACACACACACACACGTGCGCGCACACACACATACACACACACACACACACACATGCACCTAAACTGGTGAAATAGGTAAACCAATAACCAAACAGTCCCACTAGAATGTGACTCTGGCTTAGATTTATGTGGCTGTATCACTTCATATCTGAGACAACCTTGACAGATCTGCTGTTCAATGAAGAAAAAGAAGAAAAAAAAAAAAGCGAGAGCATACTATACTAAAATGGTTGTTTATTTGTATGTTAGGGGGTCTAACACTTTGCCCTTTAGTCAATGGTAGAAAACATTTTTAGTGTGTATTTCAATGATTGAAAGTCCATTTTTACGATTTTGTGAATGGTTTAAGGCCACTTCAGTTTAGTGCATGATTTAAGAACACGCCAAGGGAGTAGGTTGGACCACTCATAATTTTAAAACATGAAATTAGCGTGAGGAACAAAACGATAACAAAAGGTGAACTAGCTTAAAAGTGAATGATGGAGTACTGTGCATCAACAGCAAAACTATGTAATTTGTCTGACTGATAATGGTGTATGAAGATGAAGGCCTTATGTGATTTGTATCATAGTTAATAAATTAAATCTTGTAAAATTGTCCTCTGGTCTCCCATGTGTTTTATTTCTCTATTGCCTCTGCACTTTTATAAAATTATATTAGTCTAACAACTCATTTAACAGACTGGTCCACCATTCACTGCTGTGTGATGCAAGTAGGTAATAGTTTCAATGCCATTTTATGAATATGGCTTTTGAAATCTATGACTGTTGTAGAAAAGCCTATAGACCCCATAGCAAAACAACGGTTGGTAATTACGGTGCCACTGAAAAGCCGTCAATAATTAATTTGGTTACTAGTCGTGTGTGACTGCTCTGGGTGAAATACTTCCACTGCTGTTTCTATTTAAGTCTTTCGAGGTCTACAATACTTTGAATCTTCTGATGCCCCCTACTGACTTTTTAGCAGTATGCACCCAAAGGTTCAGTGGCCCTCCTGAACGACGCAGAGATTAACTACAAACAAACCCCTTACCTTAGCAGGAAACCAAGGTCAACGGATGTTCCCTACGGAATGTAAATAAGATCTCTTGACAGGGTTAGGCTTTGTGTGAAGTAATACATAAGTCCGCACTGCCATTGGAAGCTTGATCTTAATAAGCGTCTACCTCGGTGCCAATGATCTCCAGCAGTTGGCTGACCACGGTAACAGGGAGTATCAATGGTATTGAGTTTCATTTGCAGTTCACCAGGCAGAATATTGAGTTATTGACACAAGACTAGCATTACATTCTTGTGCTTATGTATCTCCTACGTTCTGCATATTCAAGACGTCCAGGTCCGAGGCCCTTATTAGAATGGCATGCACACGTCGCTTTATCTTAGAGCGTTGCGCGTGTCTTGTATGAGTTAAGAGTGTGTTTCTTCATCGCCCGGGCTCCTGGCTGAGAGCCCTTCAAGACTGATGAGTCTAGGCCCTGCTGTGCGGAGCGGAGGTGATGTGGATTAGCCGCGCGTCTGTGTGTCCGACTCTTTTCGCCGCCTCTTTCCCTGCTAATTAGCTCCACGGATGCACAGCTGTCTCGCTTATTAAGGCTAAAGATCCAGGCGCTGATTCTACGGCGATGAGACCGTCGGCATATCTATTATCCCAATGTACGGAAAATACAAATGAAACGAAATGTAATACGGCCGAACATTACATGATTCCTAGGCGGGGCGACTCTGGGATCAGACATTTAAGGGTGTCAGCCCCAAGGGCGTAACCACGCATTCTTTGGGGGGGTCGTGTCCCCCCCAATCTTGAGAAAATACCAATGACTGAAATTACACTATTCCTTTAGATGTGAGTTTAAATGGTCAATGTAGTCCCCGAAACAATGTTCTAAATGTGCAAATATTCATATATAAATATAGAATTGTAGGCAATGCACTTAAAAAAACCCAAACATATATTTAATATATATATATATATATGGGGAAGGGTGTTCATTTTGACCCCAAATGAACACCCTGTTATTTAACAATTCATTCATAATAATTCACCCCAAAATCCAACCCCAGGGAACTGTTACAACCCTCTCAACCCTTCTCTCCCCTTTTGGCCTCTCTCTCTCTCTCTCTCTCTCTCTCTCTCTCACGCGTGCGCACGCGCCTTCAGGAAGATGAGAAGATCTATTGATGTTTTCAATTTACGGCAGGTGACCTTTTTATTTTAAGCCTGCTTGCTGGAACTGTCAGACATCAGAACAGATTACAATTTGCTCGTTTTATTCATTTTAATGAATAAACAAGGCTCAGAGATTCGCGACTGCCCCTCGGGGCCCCCCATGCACTGAAATGCAGACTAATTTGTCACTTCTACCGCCGTTTATGTAGATCTTAGTCGAAACAGAAACGGCAGTAGGATGAAGAGCTTCGTTTTCGGCAAAAGTAGGGTCGGTATTTATAAGAATAAGAGGGACTTATTCTTCCAGGAGATGGACAGAAGAGAGAGAGGAATATCGACTCTGCGGTTTCATCGGTTGTTTTCATTCATCTTGGGTGACCTCCTGTGTCTTTGAGAATACTTCACAGTTCTGGACACGAGAATGCTCTTTGGAGAGCCTTTTATCACCCCTCCCGCAGCCTGATGCATCTGACGACCCTACTGGGCTCCAAGCGGAGACCGGGGTGGGGGGGGGGGGGTGGGGTGTAATTATGGGATGTCATATAGAGTTCACACCGTTGAACTTCAAATCCTGTCATCGTTGATAAACAAGGCATTTGTCAGCGGCGGACTAGAGGTTGTGACGGGGGGGGGGGGCGCATCAGTTGTAATGACAACACCCTCAGCTGAGATATCCCTAGCAAAGGAAACATAGCCAAAACAGCAGCACCAGCAGATAACTAGGCCCAGGAGACAAACTGCATTGAAATAAAAGCCACAGAAGCAGAAAGATCTGGGCAGAAATTGTGTGAGATATGTGTTAGTGTGTGACACAAACTATGTTCTTCGGCGTTCATGTGAGTGTATGTGTGTGTGTGTGTGTGTATGTGAGGGCAGCCTTTGTGGCGAGATGAGTAGCCGTCCAGGTGTTCACCTGACCGTGATATCCACACAGCAAACACAATGGACCTTTCTTTGCTTCCGTTTTGAATATCCACCCGTCTTCACAGGCTGTCTACGAGCTCTCCTGCCCACACAGACGACCTTTGACCTTCCTGGATCGCAGACACACCGGTCCCAGAGGGTCCAGGCATTCTCTTAGGAGTGAATCCTCTCTTGAAACACCCACAGCTGCTCACCCCCTCGCTTCCTGAGGGCGACAACGCCGTGTTTTCGTCTCACGATAAAAGGCCAGACTGCGCATTGTGCCCGTGGCGGCCGGAAAAAAAGCAAATTCGATTTCACGGTCATTTTATTCTCAGTTTGGCACATCAACAACTTATAAGGCGCAAACACAGGTCACAATCACATGGACACGATCACATAGTGTAGTGACGGCGGTGGTGATATATATATATAAATATTCAAAAGCTTTATGGTGTGACACTTGTGGGTAGACACAGGCTTACTGCATTGCTGGGGGTGGCAACCCACGACGACACAAACTTGATCAAAACCACAGAGTATTAGGAGCCGCACGGATCTGAGACACGTCGAGCGCTATGTTGAATGGCTGTAAATAGAAGCGGCGGAAGAAGGCGGCCATTTCTGTGCCGTCCCTGTTCTGTCCTCCTGACTCTGATCTAATCTAAGTGCTGGCGTGCCTTTGGGGCAGCTGGACTGCAACAATACCCCCCCCCCCCCCCCTCACAAACGATTGCTCTCTCGGAGGCAAGAGGACAGAGCCGGGTTAAGCGTGGATCAGTAGCCGGGATTGGACGGGGTGTTTTTCGGCTTCACGTCACCGTCACAATGTCCTGAAGAGAGTGCGTGTCAGGGCGGAGATGATTTGAACGTCGATGGGGGCTGGGCGGACGGGCGGGGGAGGAGGGGGGGGGCGGCTGGGTGGGGGGGGGGAAGCTGAAGTGGTACAGCAGCGTTACCGGAAAAGGTGGGGCACGGATATTTGACTTCCCCCCCTCCCCCCCCAGGGTCCTAGAAGGAGTTGTCCGCGCTGGTCTGCTGCCCGTCCGCCTCCTGGCTCCCCGGCTGCTCGCACTCCGTGCTGAGGCAGGTGTGGTTGTGGTGCTGGTGGGACGCGTGCTGGGAGAGCAGGGCGCCGCGGCGCCTCAGGTAGTCGCGGAGGCGCACGCGGAGCTTGCTGTGCAGCGAGGCGTAGATGAAGGGGTTGAAGCAGGCGGAGCTCATGGCCAGCAGGTGGCAGCACACCTGCAGCAGGTTGACGTAGCGCTTGCCCACCAGGTGGAAGTCAGGGTCCACGTCCAGCAACAGGTTGAGCACCTGCAGGGGGACGGCAAACAAACGGGAAATAAAACGGCGTACGAATGCAAACGGCGTCAGGATATGTCGAACCAAGACATTTGTTACGACGTTACGCGGATGTGACGAAAACGGGTCGTTCGTGGTCGGACGCGCGGCGACAGTAACAACCACACAATGTGTCTGTCACTGTGTGTGTGTGTGTGTGTGTGTGTGTGTGTGGGGGGGGGGGTAGAGCACCTGCAGCGGCAGCCAGCAGAAGGCGAAGGCGAGCACGGCGAGCACCAGCAGGGAGAAGGTCTTCTTCCTTTTCCTGTTCCAGCGCTGCAAGCTGTGCGAGGGCGCCCCGGGCAGGCGACGTTGGCGCAGGCGGCTGGTGATGCCGCAGTAGGCCGCGCTCACCGCCAGCAGGGGGAGCAGGTAGGACGCCGTCAGCACGAAACACGAGTAGAGCAGCCTGAGCCGGCCCCAGTCCTGCCAGAACTCCTCGCACACCACCAGGTCCAGGCCGCGCGGACGCAGGTCCACGAAGCTGGTGCGCAGCGACGGCGGCGCGGCCAGCAGCAGCGACAGCAGCCACAGGCCCGCCGCCACGCCCGCGCAGCCCCTCAGGGAGATGCGCCGGCGCACCGGGTGGACGACCACCACGTAGCGGTCCACGGCGATGGCGGTCAGGGAGAGCACGGACACAAACACAGTGGCCGACTGGAGCAAGGGGACCAGGTGGCAGAGCGCCCGGCCGAACAGCCACCCGCGCGGCTCGAAGGCGTAGGACGCCGTCAGCGGCACGCAGCACAGGCACATGAGCAGGTCGCCGGCCGCCAGGTTGCCGATGAAGAAGTTGGTGGCGTTGTGGAGCTTCCGGTCGGCCGTGATGCACGCCAGCAGGACGGCGTTGCCCAAGCAGGCCACCGTCACTAGGAGGCAGTAGAGAGGCAGCAACAGGGGGCGATAGCTTAGCAGCAACTGCAAGCCGAGGAACAGCTCCATTGGATCCGTTAGGTTGGCGCCGGGGGCCGCGGTCGCTGTGGCGTTGGATCCCGTGAAAGGCCGCTGGAACGCGGCGTCCATCTTCTGTTCAGAGCTGAGGAGCTGCGACTCGACACACGTGCAGTTGGGCGTAAATCCCTGTTTCTGTGTTCAATGCAGGGAAACGTGAGTAAGTGGTTTTTCTAACGGTCTCTATTAGAAAAGACTAGAGAAGCTTGACAGCTGTTTAGCATGAGTTTATGCTTTATAATTACACACAGGCATGCAAACACATGCGCAGCACATACACACACACATACAAACATACACACAAACATACACAGACAAATGATATATGATTTATGGAATGGAAAGAAAGACAATTCTTCAGTGCAAGCTGTAAATAGTAAATAGGACCACCACTGCACTGCTGAAACATAGATTTTCCATTCCAATCCCCCCCCAAAAACATGAATTTCAGATACATCATCGGTTAAGAAAATATTTTTTGTGACCCCACAAGGGAATGGCAAAAAAATACAAGAAACAGAGCCGTGAAGGGTTTTAGCGCTGAGCCACTCAATAACAACCCCCTCAGCCTCAGAGAGAGAGAGAAGAACACGCTTTTATCGGGACATGGTCAATCACTTGGCAATGTTTAACTCAGGTAAAATGCTGTGTGCCAAAGCCAAGATCGAACATCTTTGTTGAAGCGTTTAGAACCATGTCAAGGACCACTGTACTGAGAAGGTTGTTATCAAAGGTTCAGCTGGGATTTCAAAGAAAGGCTGTTCAAAAAACGGATTGTCTAGACATCAATCAAAATAAACCAGAACCCCACTCCATGCTAGTTTCAGTAACAAAGTGTCCAAAAAACGATCATTCCTTTGATCCCACCCAACTTTGATTGCTGTTAATCCCTTTTACCGGGGCTCCAAACGCACAAAGACAAGGTTCCTGTGAGGGGGAGAAGTAGGGAGCACTGTACCTGCGATGCGATCCCGTGGAGCCGAGGAACTAATCTCTGTAGGGGCTGGAGTCTTCTCTGCTTCTGCCTCTCTTCTCCTTGATGCCCCTTCCCCACTGCCCGCCTGCCCGCCTGCCCGCCTGCCTGCCTGTCTGTCTGTCTATCTGTCTGTCTGCCTGTCAGCTTCTCATCCTGATTCGTCAGTCTGTCTGCCTGTCCATTGAACCTGTTTGTGAGTCCCTCTCTCTCTCTCTCTCTCTCTCTTTCTCTCTCTCTCTCTCTCTCTCTCTCTCTCTCTCTCTCTCTCTCTCTCCCTCTCTCTCTCTCTCCCTTTGCTCTGTTCTTCAAAGTGTCCTCAATCCCAGGGTAGCCACCTCCAGTCTGAGTGTGCGTGTGTCTGTGTGTGTGTGTGTGAGAGAGAGTATGTGTGTAAGTGTGCGAATCATATGTGTGAACATGGCCCTCCCCTGACTGCTCTGTCCAATCTTATTAGTGAGACTCCTTGTTTGGAGTGGGTGGGTCCTTCACACAGCCTATAGGCAACATATGCCCAGCGTAAACAAATCGTTTGTCCTTCGAAGCAATCCGACTTGACAGGACGCAGGGTTTTGGGAAAGGGAAATCCTGTCCTCTGCTCTCTGGAGCCAAACACCTTCACAGGAGCACAGGCGAGATCGGGCTGTATCGAACCACGTCAAAAAAATGTCAAAATTGTGTACTGACTCTCTGCGATACCCACTGAAATCCCATTTACACACATGCACACACATAGACACAAACACGAGCACACACACACACACACTCTCTGGCCCTCTGGTGTCTATCTGTCTCTGACAGCCCCAGAAGGATTAGAGTGAGGGTGTGCAGGAGAAAGAAAGGCTATGGACTTTGTGCTGCATGTTTTTTTTCTGGTTTTGTTTTCCAAAGACTGCAGGCCTTTCTCTGTCATTGTCTTCTAAGGACCAGTTCTTTGCCAACCCCGTCTTTGAAGAATGAGTGACGACATGGGGTATAGAAAGATAGCTTTATTGCACAAGGTGTTAGAATACTATTTTTGTTTGTTTTTCATTTTCTTTTCATAGAAAATTTTCTTTTTAACACAAGCAATTGCTATTAGAAGCAACTCAAACAAATGTCTGGAATCCCCTCAACAATAATTTTTTTTTGTCAAATTTTCCATTTTCATACATTTCTTCCCTCGCTTTTTCCCTTTACCAAGCATGCAATGTCATTTTTGAGGATGAACAGAAATACAAAAATGATAATTAAAAAAGAAAAAAATAGGACAAATGACAACATCAAACTTTTAAAAAAAGAATAAAAATGCAACAAATTAGTATCAAAAACATAAGGGGAATAGAGAAAAAATGATGAATTTGTTGCCTGTTTCGGAAATCAACGTTTATCAAATCATGACATTTATTAATGCTGTTTCATTTTTGAAGTTGGGGCATTCAACCCTGATCTGTGTCCGGGTTTATTCTGACGAAAATAGCTCTTCATACAAAACTGTGTTATATGTACAAGAGTTAACTCTACAGACAACACTGACAAAGGTAGTGATGGGTCCAGTATGTCAGAGGTTGTGGGGGATCTGGGAGGGGGTGGGGTGGGTTCAATAGGCAGAAATAAGGAGGGGGGAAGGGGGAGGGTTGGGGAGCTTCAAGGTGAATGTGGTTGTCCTGACCCAGTAGAATATATACATAATTTCAGTGTGTGACCTAAAAGAGGCCCTGATTTCACTTGGCTCAACTTAGCCCAAGCTATGGTTGGGATGCCTCAAAACTGTCTGGCCTCTACAACCCCAAATTGTTAAGAAAACCCCAAACCAAACGAGAACGAAACAATCAGAAATGAACGGACCTCAACAAAATAGAAGCAAAAAAAAAAAAAAGGAGAAAAAAAAAGAAGAAACCGTTAAAAACGTTAGTGGAGATGTTGTTCGATAGACATTCCGATTCCTGCGTCGATGAATGGTAGCACAAAATGGAGGAAGTTGACGATGGAGGAAAAGAGGGACATACTATAGTACTTCAGACAGGGCAGCAACAGAGACACCAATAGACCACTGAGTGCATATCATCTTATCGTCATCATTTCTAACTGAACTCCCTGACAAGTTAGGTCTCTCAGGTTTACGTCAATACTCTTTTACTTCACATGATTCAAACTCATCTTAACCTTATAATCTTAATGGACTGAAAGGGGGAACATGGGCTGAGAGGTTGGCATAGGCTGGACAGTGACTGGTGGCCGAGCTCGAAACGGGCGACCATCCCCGACATCCACAGTGACCCCTGTGACCCTAGTCGCTAACACAGGACAGGTCAGGGGTCGCCCTCCCGTTAGGTTACCAGGTCTTCCCGCTCCGGTCGGTTGACAAAGACAGAAAAAGAACTGGCAACGGTGTCAACAGTGTAGGTCACCTGGATGCACCCGTCTTAAGAAAAAAAAAAAAAAAAAAAAAAAAGGATTTGGCCTCTGAAATGTACTGACACCCACCAACCAATTACCGACAACCTCATGAGATTCTAACTACGGGCTTAGACATGGCTATTCCTTATCCATCTCTTCCTGTCTACATACAGTAACATACAGAACACTCTCTATGTACACAAACTCTGCCATCTTTATTTCCATCTTCGTTTCCTGACCTCTGCTTCACTGCTCTTCACATGATTGAGCGATTGTCTCCTCCTTATACTTTTTTCCTCCCCCCATCGTTAAAATGGTTGTATCTTTTTATACTGTGCCATAATTTCACTTTAAATTACATAATATACTTATATAGAAATATATATCCGTAAATCTTTATAATACCAAATATTCTCTATTTGTTTGTATTGCGAGAGCCCTGATGTTTTCAATTCATAGCTGGGTCATTTGGGTTGTCTTGGTTTTTTTTCGGTCAAAAGCTATTCGATATTGTCAAGTTGGAACGGGTAAGGGGACAGTGGAGGCTATCAACAAAATGTGCTAGCAATTTGAATGAATCGTGTCATGAGAGGTGAACCTGAATACTTCCTCATAAAATCCACAGAGAGAGAGCGAGAGAGAGAGAGAGAGATTGTGTGAGTCTGCTGATGGTTGGGACATTGGGGGAGACATGGAGAGGGTGAGATAAGAAGGGGATAACTGATAGTCCTGCAGTATCGCACACTCACACCCGCGAGTATGTAGTCACCTGTGTGTGTGTGTGTGTGTGTGTGTGTCAACTGCTGTGTGGACAAAGCCCGTCATAGACTTGGCATTAGCACAGAGCTCCCCGCTCTTCAATAATACTCAATGGTTTGAAATGACTGTCGTAAAAAAAGCCTTTCCCCCCCCTCGCACTCCATTGCGCGGGCGTGGGCCCGCTGTAACCGAGTGCCAGTCAGCAGGCTGGAGTTGTTAGTGGGAGGGAGTCCTTTTTCTGTACGGGTCAGATCCAGGTGAGTGTGAATCAGGCAGGGTTGGGTCAGCCCTCTGCTCTCTGCGTGGAACAGCGACCGACAGGTCAGAGTGATTCGAGTCACGCTACCGGGCAGTTCGCTGGAGCTGGGAGTTAGGAGCCCCGGAGCTGGGGGCGGGGGAATAGGGGAATGGGGGGGGGGGGTGGGGTAGGGGGTGGGGTCCAGACGGGGGGGACGTAGTCCGTGAGAGCAGGTAGGGTGCGTGAGGGGGGGCGCGGGGTCCGAGCTCTACACCAGCGTGTACGACTTGGAGTAGGCCCCCACGCCCTGCTTCTGCAGTCTTCCCAGCGCTGACGAGCTGTTCTCCAGCAGAGAGTCTCTGGAGCCCCCCATCTTGTTGCTGTTGGTGGGGTTGCTGCTGGTGCTGGACGTGGAGGCGGTGGCCGCGGCGGTGGAGCCGGGCATGGCGAGAGTCCTCTGGGGCAGGGTGGCCGTGCCCGAGCTCACGCCCAGGCTGCCCAGCCCGGAGTGGCCCAGCGTCAGGGCCTGCTGCTTGGAAGGGTCCAGAGTCATGTGGCGGCCCTGGGTGTGGTAGGCCCGCTGCGCCAGGCTGCGGATGGAGGCCTCTCGGGGCGGCACGGCCGGGCAGGGGTCGTGGAGCTCCCCTTGCTTCCGGAAGAAGGGGTCTGTCTTCATGTAGAGGGGCAGGTTGCAGAATTCACCTGCGGGGGGGCGGGGGGGACGGGACGGGACGACAATGGAACGGTTAAAGGGGTTTGGGAAACTTCCGGAAGCGTCGCGCGTGCGCGCGCACTGTCGACCGTGCGGTGCGACACACGCACGACACATTTGTTTCCAGGCGGTGCCAAAGGCTTTGGCCGCGCTCCCCCCTCCTCCCCACCCCCCCCCCAACCCCCATACTCACTCTTGTTCGCGCGGTGGGGGATGGGCACGGCCACGTTCTTGCCGCGGTCGTAGTCCTGCGGCTTGGGCGGCGAGGCGGTGAAGCGACAGATGCCCGGCTCGGACGGCGTGCTCAGGGAGGTCATGCTGTCGGCGGGGTCGTTGGTGCCCGTGGTCATCTGGTCGGAGGAGCTGTCGGAGATGAAGCACTCGGTGATGGTGAACTTGGCGTGCTGCAGGTGCTCCTCCAGCTTGGCGTGCTCGTACGCCCGCGCCAGCTCCTCATAGGTGGACGAGGCGCTCTCCGTCGACACCATGCTGTTGCGGCCCTTGTCTGAGGGGGAACGGGGGGAAACGCGGGAAGGCGAGAGGGGGGGGGGGTTAGGCACGCGGCGATTTGAAATGCGTCGTTTGAGAGGCTTGGGATGAGGGGTTTCCAGAGGGTTTTTTTCTGCGTGAAACGTTCAAGATACGCCCTTTAAAAGGCGTGGGAGGGGTTTTGAGAGGGTTTTCAAAAGATTCAAAATACCTCCTTTTAAAAGGTGCGGATGAGGCTTTTGAGGATGTTTCACATGAACACGTCATTTAAAAGGCGTGGAAGAGGGGGGGGGGGGGGGGTCGATGGGGTTTTGCGTGTGTGGGAGACGGCGCCGGGCCCACCTGTGTCCTGGGACAGGCTGGCGCTGTAGCTGTCGCTCTCGGTGGCCGTGATGCCGTGCGACCCCATGGTGCGCCAGTCGGAGGTCAGGGTTCGCGCCGAGGCCGTCGATTGGCTCTGGCCCGGGCGGCTGAGGGTCCACTGGCTGGAGTAGCGATTCCTCGAGCTGTGCGCCGACTTGACGCTTTTCCTGGAGACCGGATCTGAGAGGGAGGGCGGGGGGGGGGGGGGAGAGAGAGAGAGACAGAGATTAGAGGATGGAGCGACTGTGATGTCACGGTGATGTCACTGTGATCTCCGGAATGCAACGCTTCACATGCCATACGATCTATTGCTGTATACAATGAGAACATGAATATGAAGACCACATGCCCCTGGAATACATCTGTATTCGTCCAAGGCGTTTCACGTGTGTCGTGTACAGTACTCACTGGTTCCTGGACGGATGTCGGACATATCGATCAAAGGCCCTGTGTTTTGGATGAGGGCGGGGTGATGCAGGGACACGCCCGTGCAGAAGCTCTGCGGGTTCACCGATTGGCTGAACTCTGTGTCCGTCACTGGGACCGCGGCCTTGTCCTCACCTTTCGGGGCGGGACACGAAAACGAATTAAACAACATTCAGCTGACTTTCACAGTTCGTCCTCGACCATACGGCACCATCATCCATCCTCGACCATATGGCACATCATCCATCCAACTGAACACACTCTGGACAATGAGCGATACATGAGTTAAGTACAAGAAGACGTGACGCACACTTGATGTCCCCATCCCCTTATCTCGCATTCATCTGTATGAGTTTTCAATCCGTCTCAAGTAGGTGTTCTTCTGAGCTGAGAGAGAACCTTCCAGAAACCCAATCCCACACCAAGTCTGTCGCTCATAAACACAGTAACACGTGTCCACTTTCTTCCATGCCACCAATTCACTCTGACCACTGTCATAAGCACGATTTTGCGATTGGTGTTTTTTTTTTTTTACGAGTGGGATCAGATGGTGGGCTGGTTGGCGAGGGGACCGACCTATCTGCTTGATGCCCTCCTTGTCCTCGATGAGCAGCTGGACTCGAGGGATGTCGATGTGCAGCCGTGGCCCTGGCTGGGGCCCTTTCACTGGTGTGTCCATGCTCCGATTATTCTTACTGCTCACACACACACACACACACACACACACAGGCAGAAAGACATGCCAGGTAAGGATATATTTCTTTCTTACACTCCCAAAAAAGCCCTGTAATATTCTTTTTTTTACAATCAAGGTCGAACATAATTCCCTCCAATAACACAGTCCCAGCCAGCAGATCTGGGACAATGTTCTCACCTGATGAGCATCTCCGCAAGGCTCTTAGCATCTGTGGACAGACAAATATCTTAATTAGATTAGAACGGATCGCTGAGATTAGGCAAATCAGTTTGACCTCTTACGTTTCCCCATCGACAAGGTACCTGCAAAACCTTTAATTCTCTCTCTCTCTCTCTCTCTCTCTCGCTCTCTCTCTCTCTCTCTCTCTCTCTCTCTCTCTCTCTCGCTCTCTCTCTCTCTCTCTCTCTCCCTCTCTCTCTCTCTCTCTCTCTCTCTCTCTCTCTCTCTCTCTCTCTCTCTCTCTCTCTGTCTCTCTCTCTGTATCTAATCTTTCCTTTAGTATCTCTCTCTGTATCTCTCTCTCTCTGTATCTCTCTCTCTCTCTCTGTATCTCTCTCTCTCTCTGTATCTCTCTCTCTCTCTCTCTCTGTATCTCTCTCTCTCTCTCTCTCTCTCTCTCTCTCTCTCTCTCTCTCTCTCTCTCTCTGTATCTCTCTCTCTCTCTGTATCTCTCTCTCTCTCTCTGTATCTCTCTCTCTCTCTGTATCTCTCTCTCTCTGTATCTCTCTCTCTCTCTCTCTCTCTCTCTGTATCTCTCTCTCTCTCTCTCTCTCTCTGTATCTCTCTCTCTCTCTCTGTATCTCTCTCTGTATCTCTCTCTCTCACCCCGTAGTCTCTTCAGCCTCTTCTCCTTGCGCTTCTTGCGGATGATGAAGAGCAGGGCGACCCCCAGGGTGACCAGGATGACGGGCGAGCCGATGGAGAACAGCTTCTTCACGTCGTCTCCCTCCCCGCGGGCCGACTTGATGGGCGGGATGGTACCTGCACACGAGCACGCACAGAGAGGGACATGAAAGGACGAAGACAGCCACCCGTATTCCCTTCCTCCCTTCCTACCCCTTTTTATCTCTCTCTCCACCCCTGTAAATCTGGCTTTCATGTCCAGTGTGTGTGGGTGTGTGTGTGTGCCAGGGTGCGTGTGTGTGTGGGGGGGGGGGGTGGTCGTGCGTGTGCACGAGGGCCCAACCCCCCCCAGCCAGCCACTCACTGCCGTCGTAGTCCGTGGTGGCAAACTGCGAGCTCTGGTTCCCGCAGCCGGCGCTGTTGCACGCCTTCATCTTCAGCTCGTACCAGGTGGCCTCGCGGAGCTCGCTGAGGAACAGCTGGCCCGTGGCGTTGGCCCGCACGCTCTGCCACGCCCACGTGCCCTTGGGCCGAAAGTCCAGCAGCAGGCCGGTGATGGGGCAGCCGCCGCTGGTCCAGCCCTGGAGGTTGAGGCCGGCGTGGGTGGAGTTGATGTGGGTGAGCAGGGGCTGGTCCTTGTTGAACACGGGCTCTGGAGCGCGGGGGGGAGATAGACTTACTTTCACAGTATGTAGGTATGGAGGGTGTTAAGACCATCCAGTAGATAAATATGTTTCAAGACTGTCCGGTATGTAAGTATGGACAAGTGTGTTAAGACCATACAGTAGATAAATATGTTTCAAGACTGTCCGGTATGTAGGTATGGACAAGTGTGTTAAGACCGTCCAGTAGATATGTTTCAAGACTGTCCGGTATGTAGGTATGGAGCGGTGTTTGTCTCCCCTGGACCCCGGCCCTCAGGGGGTCTCACCTCGTCCGTGGGTCTTGGCCTCGATGATCTCGCTGATGCGCCCCGAGCCGACGCTGTTCTTGGCGGCCAGCTTGACCTTGTACCACGTGCCGCAGCGCAGGTTGTCCAGTCGGAAGGAGCGCTCGCTGGAGCTGATGAACACGTCGCGCCACTCCTCCGTGTTGTCCACCGAGTACTGGAGCACAAAGCCTGCACACGCACACACGCACACACGCGCACGTTAAAACGAGCTCGAACCACTTTGCGCGCCGATGTGAAAAGATGTCTTCCGAACACTACAGCCCGAGTACGAGAGTTACACCTAGGGTTAGATGATCCAAGTCAATTCACGTCCTGCGCCGCCCCAAAATGAGGGCCTTTGAGAGCAAACCGCAGTTCGGTGCTTTCGACACCAGGTGGCGACAAACGAACAGTGAAGTCTTCGAAGGCTAAACAAAACAACAGTCCTGTTTACCCTACACAGTGTGTTCTGCATTGACTGACGACACTGAGGTAAACTGTCGACTTAGTAGACCTCTACACAGTCACACACCTGGGAGTGTGTGGTTATGCAGTTGTGCAGTCTGGCTGCGGGGACGAGAGAGAGAGGAAGGAGGCAGGGTTCCGAAAGTGCGGAGGGGGAGACCTGCCTCTGATGGAGGAATGTGAGGCAGGGTGGAGGGGGACTGTACCTCTGATGGAGCTGCCTCCGTTGTCCCCCGGGATCCAAGCCAGAGTGATGGAGGAGGTGGAGGTTGTGGAGACTGTCAGTCGAGGCTGGTCTGGAGGAACTAGACACACACACACACACACAAAGCGAGTTAGTCAGCGCCACCACAGAGAACAGCGGGGACTCGCTTTAGGATTCAATCTGGAACATTCCCTGTTAAGCCCAGCTCACCTTGCACCAGCAGGTTGACAATGATGGTGTCGAAACCCAGGGTGTTGGTGGCCGTGCAGGTGTAGTACCAGAATCCTCGGCTTTGACAGAGCGCAGCACCAGCGTGCCATTGGATAGGATCTGACGCTGGCCGTCCGAAGTCACGGGGATGGCCGAGTCCTCGCTGTAGCACACACGCGCACACACACACACACACACACACACACCACATAAGAATCTTTAAATCATCCTGCTATCTAAGCTGATCAGATCCCATAAAAAGAATCTTCCCCTTGATCCCAAACCTTATCTTAAAACCAGCATTAGCATGGTGTCTGTCCCCTACTGCGAGGGCTGAGATGAGGGAGGTGTGTGTGTGTGTGTGTGGAAGGTTCTGACCTGTCTTTAGTCCATTTAATGGTGGG
>NC_140380.1:6830000-6832500 GCF_054491055.1 Hypomesus nipponensis | reverse complement strand
GAATATTTGAATTCTGCATTGCTGAGTGTGTGTGTGTGTGTGTGTGTGTGTGTGTGTGTGTGTGGGAGCTCCTGATGCTGCAGTGTGCGTGTGGCAGCTTGTTCCCTGCCTTATTTGCATATCTACGTCTCATCACGTTGCCAAGACAACCTCATCTGTTCATCTGGGAGGGCAGGGTATAAAACGACGGCACAAACACAGTGTGGGAGAGACACACCCCAAACACACGCACACACACACACACACACACACACATGCCCACGCACGCACAGACACAAAAACACGCATTATAAACACATCAAATGGAACCTGATAAATCACCCATTGATTTATTTAGCGTCTGTGCATGTTTTTGCAGCAGGAGCCTTCATTCCCTGTCTCTCCACGGCTATTAGGGATGCTCTCCCCCCACCACACCCCTCAAACCCCTCAGTGGTACTTACCGGCTGTCCAGACCCTGGGCTGGAGCAGTAGATGGTGTACTTGCGGATGACACCATTGGGTTTGTAGGGGGGTAGCCAGGACACGACCACGCTGCTGGGAGACGAGGGCACAGCCTTGATGCCTGCTGGAGGACCAGGAACTAGAGGGCACACAAGACACCCACACATCAGCAGGGTTGTGTGTGTGTGTGTGTGTGTGTTCATGGTTTGTGTTGGTGGTGGGGGCGTGTGTGTGGGTTTGTGTTGTGTGTGTGTATGGAGGGGGGGGGTGAGAGTGTGTGAGAGTGTGTGACGGTACTGGAGGAGTGTGTGTTTGCGGTGCGTGTGTGTGTGTGTGTTTGGAGGGGGGGATGCTCATGTGTGTGTATGGGGTGTGTCGGTGGCGAGGGAGTGGTGTGTGTGTGTGTGTGTGTGTGGGTGTTAATGTGTGTGTGGTGTGTGTTAGTGTGTGTGAACAAGTGCAGGGTGTTAAAGTGAGCAGGCTTGTTTGCAGATTGACGGTCTTATCCGCTGGGTTAAGCCTCATCTCCGGAGTGGGAGGGAGAGGGGAGATTGGAGGAGCTCCATCCAGGGAGAGGCCAGTCGTGGAGCTGCGTGACCAGGCCCAGGCCAGTCGCGGAGCTGCGCGTCCAGGCCCAGCCCAGTCGCGGAGCTGCGCGACCAGGCCCGGGCCAGCGGTGACATATGTTCACTCAGACGCTGGTCAGCATTTCTGACTCCCTGTGGGCATCCTGCCGCCTCCAGCCCTCTAACCCACACACAGATTACACTGGAAGATCATCCCCTCATCCACCGCTGCCCACTTCCCCGGAACCCTGGACACGACCACAGTCTTGATACCGCTTATGAACCCTCATTAAACCCCAACACTCCCAACAACGTTCCAAAGGACCGAGCCTGGGCGATCGGGCCGGAGCAACGAGGAGGGTTTTTGTGTGGTGCAGGATGGATCGGGGTTAAGGTTGTGACGTGTGACTAGCAGGATCTCCTCGCCCTGTGTTGGATCTACAGCCCTGCTCCTACACAGGCCCCCCCAGGCCCCCCCAGGGCCCCCCAGGGCCCCCAGGCGCGTGCCCCGGCCCTGGAGAGGGGATGTCTACATCCCGGATGATTGGGACGCCGTGACAATGAGCCGGAGCCTCCTTTTCTCTTGTTCACGTCCTCCGTCTCACCCCCTGGGGGGGGCAGTCAGCTCCGTCTCACCCCCTGGGGGGGGCAGTCAGCGCCCCCCTCACCTCCCTTCCACACACACTCCCTCCCCTCCCTCCCCATAGTAATCCTGGGACTCCTGGGGGGCGGGCGTCCGGGGCCCCGGTTCCCCGGGGGACCAACAGTGGGGAGGGGGGTGAAGAGGGGAGGGAGAGGAAGGAGGGAGGGGGAGCCCCGAGGGAAGAACAAGGAGGAGGAGGAGGGTGTTGGAGGAGGGGGGAGGGCTTGGAAGGGAGACATCCATCATTATCATAACTGGGCCTCCGAGTCCGTGTCCGAACGTGGGTGGGAGGGTTTTGGAGAGGGGGGTGGGGGGGGGAGCGGGTGGCTTTAAGCCCCATCTGGTGAACCCCAAAAATCTGCAGTGGAGCCCCAGACAGTCTGAGCCAGAGTGAGCCGGCCCTCGTGGCCAATCGGGGGGCCGGGGGAACTGTACGAAAAACACTCTCTGGTTAGCGAGTCCGTCCGTTGCTGACGTGCACGGGGGCTGTGAGAGCGCTGCGGCTCGATCATGTCGTCTCTTTACCCTGCCTGTCCTCATCAATGCACACGGTACATCTTTCTATTATGTGTGTCTCTCTCTCTCTCTCTCTCTCTCTCTCTGTCTGTCTGTCTGTCTGTCTGTCTGTCTGTCTGTCTGTCTGTCTGTCTGTCTGTCTGTCTGTCTGTCTGTCTCTCTCTCTCTCTCTCTCTCTCTCTCTCTCTCTCTCTCTCTCTCTCTCTCTCTCTCTCTCCCTCTGTCTCTCTCTCTCCCTCTGTCTCTCTCTCTCTCTCTCTCTCTCTCTCTCTCTCTCCCTCTGTCTCTCTCTCTCCCTCTGTCTCTCTCTCTCTCTCTCTCTCCCTTTGTC
>NC_140380.1:6822500-6825000 GCF_054491055.1 Hypomesus nipponensis | reverse complement strand
AGAGAGAGAGAGAGAGAGAGAGAGAGAGAGAGAGAGAGAGAGAAGACAGAGAGAGAGAGAGAGAGAGAGAGAGAAGACAGAGAGAGAGAGAGAGAGAGAGAGAGAAGACAGAGAGAGAGAGAGAGAGAGAGAGAAGACAGAGAGAGAGAGAGAGAGAGAGAGAGAGAGAGAGAGAGAGAGAGAGAGAGGTGGTCACCTTGCACGGTGAGCTGAATGAGCCCTCGGCCCTCCCCGTAGGAGTTGATGGCGTGGCAGGAGAAGAAGACCGAATCTCCGCGCTCAGCTGGATTCAACTGCACACACACACACACACACACACAGGGTAGCGATGGTCATTACATGTCCAACGCCACGAGGGCACGGCCCAGCCCGTGTCCGACCGTCAGGCTTGAAGGTGACGGAGCGGAGTCTGACCTTGAGGGTGGAGATGACCTCGTCCCCCTTCTTGTTGATGGTGATGGAGTAACGGGGGTTCCGCTCGGCGTCGATGACGGTGTCGCCCCGCTCCCAGCGGATGATGATGGGCTGTTCGCCCCGGGCGGTGCAGTTCAGCTCCTTCGTTTGGCCCTTGATGGCCATGGTGGTGTTGGGGTGGCTGGTGATCATGGCTGGGACTGCCGACAGGAGAACGAGAGAGAGAGAGAGAGACGGAGACAGAGAGAGATGGGTTAGGGTTAAGCGTGAGAGGAAGAGAGATGGAGCCGTTAGCGTCGGGGGGGGGGGGGAGGGTCTGTTTGAGAGATAGAGGCACGCCACGCGGGGCGAAAGTCGAAATCTCAATCCCTTCCCCTCCATCACTCTCTATTTTCATTTCACGCTTCGAGCCCTCCCGCACCTCCTCCTCCTCCCCCCCCCCCACTCACCCTTCCGTTTTCACGGCCCCCCCCCCTTCTCCCCCTTCCCCGGCTCGACACCCCCCCCCGCACTACCTCGCATCCTCCTCCTCCTCCGCTCCGACGTGAGGTTATTGATCCGCGGAGTTCCTGCTGTTTTGTTTTCATCACTAATTCATCAGACCCTTTCCCCTCCCCAGAACCTGAGACGGGGGAAGAGAAGCTGGAGGAACAAATCAATCGATACAGGACCCCTCCCCCCCCACCCCCCCCCCACCAAGTCTGCAAGACGGTTACCGAGGAGGAGGAGAGAGGAGACCGCGGAAGAGCCCCATCTGTCTCCGTCTGTTTTAAGTTTAACAGAGAAGCCTTCCAGCTTGAGAGAAGGGGGTCAGTGTAGCCTGGGGGCTGGGGTCAGGTGTGTGTGTGTGTGTGTGTGTGGTGGGGGGGTGATAGGGCCAGGCTAGGCCTACAGAGCCACAGCTGAGGGCGTGAGACCCAAACACATAGCCTGAGATAGAGAGAGAGACAGAGATAGACAGACAGAGAGAGAGAGACAGAGAGAGGGAGAGAGAGAGTTAGACAGACAGAGAGAGACAGAGATAGACAGACAGAGAGAGAGAAGCAGAGAGAGAGAGAGATAGACAGACAGACAGAGAGAGAGAGAGAGAGAGAGAGAGAGAGAGAGAGAGAGAGAGAGAGAGAGAGAGACAGAGAGAGAGACAGAGAGATAGACAGAGATAGACAGAGAAGCAGTAGTACTGACTCTTGACGGTGAGGATCATGCTCTTGCTGATGTCAGAGCCCACTCCGTTGGAGGCCTGGCAGAGGTAGTAGCCGCGGTCGTCCTCCAGGACGTGACGGATCAGCAGGGAGCCGTTCGACATGATCTGGATCCGACCGGTCAGGGGGACGGGATGGTACTGCTGGGGGTTCCCGATCCCTGTGGTGGACGGGAGGGGGTTAGGAATGTTCCGGATCAGGCCTCAACGCAACAGGGGCCCTCTCAAAATATTCACCAGGAGACAATCCACGTGCAGAAGTCATGCTCGGGTCGGGATGTGCACACCTGGGATGTTTGATGCCGTGGCCCGGGGAGGGAGGTTTAGCGGTGGGCTCGTTTACCTTTGGCGTGCTTCCACATGACTTTGGGTGGCGGGTATCCTTCCACGGAGCAGTTGAGGACGCCGGCCTTGCCGTAGATCCCGTCCTGGTTGTTGGGCTGGACCACGAAGCGCGGAGGCACTGGGAGGAGAGAGGAGGATTTAGGATCGGAGGAGATCCAAGGGGGCGACCGATCGCGACCCCCCCCACTTCTGACTCCAGCATAAACGGGCAAATGTATGTGCATAGTGTGGTCCAGGATGGATCTACGGTGTCCCATACATCTAGGAGTTTTATGTTTGTCTTCTTGATGGCTTTCCCTCCCTCCCTCCCTCCCTCCCCCTCCCCCCTCCCTCCCCCCCCTCCCTCCCTCCCCCCCCCCTCCCTCCCTCCCTCACCGGTGACGATCAGCTGCCTCTCCCAGCTGACGGTGGCGGCGGCGTTGCTGGCGATGCACGTGTAGTTGCCGTTGTGCTTCAGCGTCACCTTGGAGATCTGCAGGGAGCTCATGAACTCTTTGGTCTCGATGGCGACGCCGGAGGCGGAGCCCGGCACGATGAGCT